>NC_140521.1:18992418-19239918 GCF_964339955.1 Pipistrellus hanaki | reverse complement strand
GGCATCCGGGGCCGAGGGCCGGGCACTTAACCTTTCACTGATAATCGAAGAAAATGGACATGTAACTGCTCTCTCCAAGCTCCGGCGTGGCTCGGGTTCAAGGCAGGAGGACTCCGCGGGCTGTTGACAAACCGGAGCTGGAGATGCTTGGAGCGGAGGCGGCTTTCCGCCCTCCGCAGAGCACCGGGGCTCCATTAGCGGGGCAATCGGGGAGAAGACAAAGGGAGAGGATGATGACGGTGACGGCGTTGGCAATCACCATCTCCATAATCAGATAATTGGGCTGGAAAGGGTACGAGTTGCTCACGGGGGTGACCTCAGCCGGGGGTCGTCAGCTCCTTTCCGTAGACGAGGAAACTGAGGCACGGGAAGGTGAAAGCAGCTTGTGAGGTTGGAAGGTGACAGAGACGGTATTCAAACACAGAGATGTCTGACTGCTAGGATCTTCCTATTATAGGAGCTCCCTCCGCCAAAGGAAAAGCAGGTCTGTGTTTCAGAAGGGATCGAGTATTGAGGTCTCAGAGCTGCTGTCTGAATACTGTCTACCTCGGTATTTCAGGAGCTGATGTGCTTTCATTAAAAAGGCTTTGAATCTTAAAAAATAATGTGTATATATTATATATTATTATATATTATATGTAATAAAGAAAGAAGACAAAAAAATCAAAATATAAAAATATATGTATATCTTGATTTTTTTGTCTTCTTTCTTTACTGATTAAGGTATTACCTATGTGTCCTTACCCCCCATTGCCCTCCCTCCCTGCACTCTTGCCCTCACCCCCCTGGTGATTTCAGAGCAGAAGGAAGAGGGAGAGAGAGAGAGATACATCAATGATCAGAGAAAAAGCATTAGTGATGAGGGACAATCATTGATCGGCTGATTGTCGATACTGGGGATCGAGCCTACAGGCCAGGTATGTGCCCTGCCCTGGAATTGAACCGTGACCTCCTGGTTCATAGGTTGACGCTCAACCGCTGAGCCACGTGGGCCGGCAAGGCTTTGAATCTTGATGATTCTCCAGCTGCAGCAGAACCATGTCTGAGGGGCCAGGTCCATGGCTGTTTCCTCCAGGGAGCCGATGCAGTTTGAGTGGCAGCAGCCGTGTCCAGAGGGGTTCTAGGGCTGTGTCTGGAGGGACTGAGAAGGGATGCCATCACGATCAGTCCTGTGTGCCGGGAAGAGGGAGGGGGTCCTGGGCTGGCCTCCTCGGCAGGCCTGTGGTGCACCAGGCTGCTTTTCAGATGTAACGATGATGTGGAAACCCAGAACCATAGCACCAGGTGTCTCTAATTTCACCCTACATTTGCAAAAATCTTCTCATTTGGAAATAATTTCAAACTATAACAATGGCACAAAGAACACCTGTATGTCCTTTATCCAGGGTCCGATATTGAGATATTGTTAACATTTCACTCCATTTGCTTTTTACCTTTTCATATATATGTGTGTGTGTGTGTGCGTATGTATATTTACCTATTTAATAGAGGAATATGCAAATTAGCCAGGATGTTATAACATCATGACCAAACAGCAGGGACCTGAGGTTGCATGGCACCTGGCCAGGGGACCTGAGGCTGCAACCCCTGCCCAGCACCAGCCTGGGGAACCTGAGGCTTTGTGGGCCCCCTTCCCCCCGCCTCCCCCCCCTCCCCAAACACAGAGGGACTTGATGGGGTGGGACTGGCCAGTGGGGGTCTCACCCAATGGGGCTGGGTCAGCCGTGTCTCCTGTGTTTTTGAAGTGCGTGTGGGGTGGTGGGCGGGGACCTGACTCTAGGCCCCATGGCATGCCCCAGACTCTGATAGGAGGGATATTTTCATATACATTTTACTAACTTTCTTTCATCTCTGACACTTCTCTTATAGAGAAAGGCCAAATAGCAATATTAAATTATTTCCTCTAATTAATTCCCTAATGTGCATGAATTTCATGCACCAGGCCACTAGTGTGTGTGTGTGTGTGTGTGTGTGTGTGTGTGTGTGTGTAATTTTCTTAAACATTTGAGAGTCAGTTGCTCATGTCATATGCCTTTTACCCCTAAATATTTCAGTGTCTATTTCCAAAGAATACAGATAACCTTGTATAACCACATCGCAAGTACCAACTTTGAGAATTAAATGTTGAACAATAGGTTCACTGACCATCGCCAGTGGACTCAGCACTGTTTTTCTTATTTCTACCTGGACCTAGACAAGGATCAGGTGCAGCAGGCCCTTGAATAATATCATTTCAGTCAAAGTCATTTCATCAAAATATTGATAAGATGCTGTAGGAACTTAATTCTTGTTTATATCAATTTACCTGTGGGAAAACTGGCTTCATGTTACGTCACTTCACTTAAAGCCACAGTACCTAACAGTGATGTTCAGTGAGGACTTCCTGTTTTGCATTTAACTGGCATGCCTCTTTAGCTTCCTTTATGACACTGACATACTTGACATTTCCATAATTTTAAAAAATATGTTTTTATTGATTTCAGAGAGAGGAAGGGATAGAAACATGAATGATGAGAAGGAATCATGGATCCACTGCCTCCTGCACGCTCCCTACTGGGGATCCAGCCTGCAACCCGGGCATGTGCCCTGACTGGGGACAGATGACCTGTGATTGAATCCAGAGAGAGTTTCTTCTGAGCCTCAGTTTCCCCATTTGTCAAACGAATGGGCTCAGTTAGACCTTTAAGACATCCCTAGCCCTGACATTCCTGGATTCTACAAATCAGGAGAGCAGACACACCCTGGCAACCGCAGGCGCCTGTGTCTGGGCGAACCTGGGCCTTTACTGCTCTTGTCGCCTGCTTTCACCGGGGGCTCCTGGCTCTTCCTGACAGCTCACCCTCTAAGGCTAATTGGAATTCTCTCTGTCTGCCTCGGTTTTCTGCACTTTGACTCGCATCATAAATTATTCTTCCTCTAAATGGCAAGCGTAGGTAAGTTACCAAAAGGTCACGCAGGACCCCAATCAATCCCAGCTACTTTAATTACTTTAGCGCTGTTTGGACTGTGTGTGTGTGTGTGTGTGTGTGTGTGTGTGTGTGTGAGAAGAGAGAGAGAGAGAGAGAGAGAGAGAGAGAGAGAGAGAATCCAGAGGAGAGGCTCCAGCACCATCTTCTCCACGGTGATGGGATCCCCTTTGATGAAAGTTGATTGTATTGGCTTCTGTGGGTGTCAGGGGAACCCCCGTCCAAAGAGACCTGCATGGCTACAGAAACCACAGGACCCATTTGCCTGCGGCATTGCTGGCCTTGGGACAGGCTGGTGGCAAACTCTGCAGACAAAAGTAAGGATGACACGGATGTGAAATTGAGGTTAACACCAGATAAAAAGCCATCTATTTATTAAAACAGGCCCCTCCCTTTTCCTCCTACTTCAGAGCTCGGTCTCAAAGCCCCCGTGGAGGTCCAGGATGTGTTCAGTAGGGGTCCAGAGGCAGAGCTCAGTGTGATGATATAATCACAGACTGTCTCCACACTGGCCTGTGGGTGCCAAGAAATATGTTTTCACAAATCCCAGACTTTGGTAAAGAAACATGTTTTCACAATCCCAGAGCTTCTGGAAAAGCCAGAGCTCTTGGTGCTGTTATCTTTGCTTGTGAGGGATTCACTCCTGTGAGAAACTATATGATCCTATATAATAAAAACCTAATAATGCTAAGTGTCTGGTCATCCAGTTGGCCGTTCAACCAATCAAAGTGTAATATGCTAATGATATGCTAAGGCTGCTCAACTGCTCACTATGACATGCACTGACCTCCAAGGGGCAGACGCTCTGACTGGTAGGTTAGCTTGCTGCTGGGGTCCAGCAGATGGGGACTGAGTGAGATAGGCTGGACACACCTTGGAGCCCTCCCACAGTCCCTCCCTGGCTGGCCAACCACCCTCATCCCTCCCCAACCTCGGTCGTGAACCTGTGGAGTCCCTTGGCCTGGCCTGCACCCTCTCACAATCTGGGACGCCCCTCAGGGGATGTCAGAGAGCCGGTTTTGGCCTGATGGCGGAGTGACCAGTCTCTAGGACGTGCACTGACCACCAGGAGGCAGACACTCAATGCAGGAGCTGCCCCTGGTGGTCAGTGCACTCCCACAGGGGGAGCGCAGCTCAGCCAGAAGCCAGGCTCACTGCTGGTCAACTCAGCAGTGGTGGCAGAAGCTTCTCCTGCCTCTGCAACAGTTATAAGGATATCTGACTGACGACTAAGGCCCACTCCCCGAGACTTAGGTCCTAAGACTCCCCTCCACCCCCCACCCCCGCCATCTGAGTGCACAAATTTCGTGCACTGGGCCTCTAGTATAATAATAATAATAATAATAATAATAAAACAATAATTTATAATCATGATATTAAAAATAACTCAAGCTAACGGTCAAGTGCTTTTACATCATTATTCTAAACACTTTGCACTTACTATCTCATTTAATTCCCACATATGGGAAACTGAGGTACAGAGAGGTTACATCCAAAGCCCCCGGTCACCCAGCTGGGAAGGGGTGGGGCTGCGGTCAGCATCGTGGCAGTTTATTTATTTATTTATAAAACATATTTTTATTGATTTCAGAGAGAAAGGGGAGAGGAAGAGAGAGATAGAAACATCAGTGATGAGAGAGAATCATTGATTGGCTGCCTCCTGCATGCCCCCAGTGGGGATTGAACCAGCAACCCAGGCATGTGCCCTTGACTGGAATCAAACCGAGGACCCTTCAGTCCACAGGTCAACACTCAATCCACTGAGCCCAACCAGCTAGTGTAGAAGCTTTGCAGTTTAGGTAGTATTAACAGTTGGCTTTTACTGGTACCGAGTTCCAAAAACGATGTGAAATGCTTTGTGTTAAAAATGGGAGGATTCTCATGCTGACACTGGCAAGCAGGTACCATTATTTGCACACGAGGAGGCTGATGCTTTGAGAAGTTAAGTGACTTATGCAGACACCCCGCACAGTGGGGCTGGGATTTCACAGCCGATCCGCTGGTTCATAAACTCATAGCCCCAGGGCCAAATGTGGCCCGCTGCCTATTTGTGTGAATAAAGTTTTATTGGCACACAGCCACGCCATTCGTTTGTGTATTGCCTACAGCTGCTTTTGCACACTGTCCCGGAGTTGAATAGTTGCCACAGAGATTGGCCTACAGAGCTGAAAATATTACTGTTTGGACTTTTACAGAAGTTGGCCACTCCCTGTTCCGTGTGATTGACGACCACTTCTGTCCCCTGCTGTCCCGTGTGATTGTAAGGAACAAGCGTGTGCTGTGGGATCACCCATTGTATCCGCACCCTCAGAGCAATAACAGAACCAAGCCCCTGCTAGCTCACAACCAATGTCCCTCAGGTCTCTCTGCTGGTCCTTCCTACCTCTGCCCTGAGTTCTAATTTAACCTACTCCCCCATCATCCTTCCCAGTTCTTTAAACTCTTGGCCTCTCAGACTTGCTCAACCACAAACACCCAAAAAGAATAATAATAGCCGAAACTGGTTTGGCTCAGTGAATAGAGCATCAGCCTGCGGACTGAAAGGTCTCAGGTTCGATTCCAGTCAATGGCAGGTACCTTGGTTGCGGGCACATCCCCAGTAGGGGGTGTGCAAGAGGCAGCTGATAGATTATTCTCTCTCATCAATGTTTCTAACTCTCTATCCCTCTCTCTTCCTCTCTGTAAAAAATCAATAAAATATATTTAAAAAATAATAATAATAGGCTAGGGCTTTTTGCTTCCACCAAACCGTGAGGGGGTGCTGATTCATTTGGAGGGGGCGGGCACTGCCTGTCAGGACCAGGGCACACTGGTTTGCAGACCACTGTCTCCTTCACTTCTCCATCTCGCCAGGCATGTTGTGTTGTGAGCTCCATTTCACAGGTGAGGAAACGGAGGCTCTGCGCGGTGAGTGCCTTGCCTTGGTCACACAGGTGTGCAGCAGTAGAGCTGAACTTAACCCCGTGATTCTCGTGGCTTCATTTTCAACCGCTGCTCTGGGTCACCCTCAGAGGTGGCGGCGGCGGAACTCCTGGGGCACCTGCCCTGGACATTTGTGAGACCCGGGGCCAGAGGGCACAGGGTACTACATTCAGTGTCTAAAACTTACCGTGTTTTAACGCAAACTAACAAACTGCTAAGTGAAATATGTCCTTGGTTCCCATCCTGACACATGACTCTTCACAATACAATACAATACAATACAACACAACACAACACAACACAACACAACACAACACAACACAATACAATACAGACATTGTGTGTGTGTGTGATAATAGGGTTTTTAATAACCACAAATTAGCAAAATATCACAGATGACTGAATTTATTTATCACAATCATGCAAGACTCAATTTCCTGTTAGTGGGTTGATGATGTTTGGACAAGCAATAAAGGCACATGTAATTCAAAAGTTGCTGTATATTGATAATGTATAAATGTATTTTCTTATTTTCAGCAAAATGACTTAATATGTGATTATAATCAATATCTTTAGCCTTTGCTGCTTTGGCTCAGTGGATAGAATGTCAGCCTCTGGACTGAAGGGTCCTGGGTTCGATTCCAGTCAAGGGCACATCCCTGGGTTGTGGGCTCCATCCCCAGCAGGAGGTGTCCCTTCCTCTCTGAAGTCAATTAAAATATATTTTAAAAAATATCTTCAGATAATGTGTGATCCATCGGTGACATTGCTAAATTAGAAAAATCTTTCTTTAGTCATGGTAATTCTTAGGTAGATTTTTTCTGAAGTGAAATCTTATTTGTTTTTGCATTGAGGTATAATTTACATAAAATAAAACACACATCTAAATGTCACATTTCAATGACTTGTGACAAATGTATAATATATAATATATATGCTCATGTAGTTACCACCTCCATTAAGATTGCCATAGTTATTTAAAATTAATTTCATTTTGGAGAAACTTTGTTCTGCTAAGGCAATAGTTCCTGGAATTGACAATAAATGCTGTAAAGCAGTTCGAATATTTGGAAGTAAACCATGGATTTTAATTTTTATGTTTAAATTTATAATGGAGTCACCACTGATGAATTATTGATATTGCAGAAAGTGTTACATATTTATTTCACTTTCTGTTTCTCCCCGGCCCCTCCTTCTGGTCCTGCCAACAGACAGTGGAGTTCTATGAGGACAGAGGTTTTATCTTTTTATTCATTTACTAGTGGGGTCCCTCAGCTTGCCCTGCGGGATCGGCCGAAACTGGCTCTCCGACATCCCCCGAGGGGAACCGGATTGTGAGAGAGGGCCAGGCTGAGGGACCCTCAGGTGCACAATCAGGGCTGAGGAGGGACATAGGAGGTTGGCCAGCCGAGAAGGGACTGAAGCAGGGCTCCAGGGTGTGTCCGGCCCAACTCTCTCAGTTCCGATAGGCTGGACCCCAGCCAACAGCAAGCTAACCTACCAGTTGGGTAGGAGCATCTGCCCCCTGGTGGTCAGTGCATAGCAAGCAGTTGAGCAGCCTTAGCATATCATTAGCATATTATGCTTTGATTGGTTGACCGGACGATGGACACTTAGCATACTGTATTAGGCTTTTATTATGTAGGATTAAAAAACAACAACAGACCGGTTTGGCTCAATGGATAGAGCGTCAGCTTGAGGACTGAAGGGTCCCGGGTTCGATTCTGGTCAAGGGCATGTACCTTGGTTGCGGGCATATCCCCAGTAGGGGGTGTGCAGGAGGCAGCTGATCGATGACTCTCTCCCTTTGATGTTTCTAGCTCTCTATCTCTCTCCCTTCCTCTCTGTACAAAATCAATAAAATATATTTAAAAACAAAACAAAACAAAACAAAACAAAACAGTATCCCCAGTGCCTAGAACAATACTGGCACTAAGTAGATGTTCAATAAAAATTTGCTGGATGAAAAATGGAACTTGGGCTCAGAGGCATCCTGAGCTCTGTGGGACTTTGATCTCCACTAGGACACCTTCATCTTATAAAAGCATTGGTAAGCAAGCTCCAGTCTGCCCTTCGGGAGACGACACATCTTTTTAGATCCGACAGCACGTGTGGATTTGTGTTCCAGGATGTGGCTCTGTGCTCGCTCGGTGCTGTCCACAGACAGGGCGGGGCATTTGCTGGTGTTTCCCAGCCTGTGCCAGCCTGGTCTGCCATGCTGCAGGGGCCTCACCACTCGCTACACGTGGCGCCTGTAACTTGCTCCTCACCAGTGGAATAGGGAAAGGGAATGGGTCCGGCAGGCATGGCTCAGTGATCGAGCATCAACCTAAGAACCAGGAGGTCAGGGTTCAATCCCCGGTCTGGGCACATGCCCTGGATGGGGCTCGCCCTTCCTTTCTGAAATTAATAAAAATACATTAAAAGCCTGGCTGGCATGGCTCAGTGGTTGAGTGTCGATCTATGAACCAGAAGGTCGCTGGTTCGATTCCAGGTCAGGGCACATGCCGGGGTTTTGAGCTCGGTCCCCAGGATGGGGCATGCAGGAGGCAGCCAGTCCACGATTCTCTCCCATCATGGATGTTTCTCTCTCTCTCTTCCTCTCCCTTCCTCTCTGAAATAAATTTAAAAAATATAAAAAAATAATATATATATATATATATATATATATATATATATATATATATATATATATATAACCCACACACAAAACAAAAAGAAAAGGGGATGAATGTTATTCCCCTGACTCCACTATACACGAGTGCAGCCTCTCTCTGGCTGGCAGACTCTGCCGTGCCGGCTTTGGTGAAGCCAGTTGCCATGCTGGGGAGGCCCAGGTGCCAAGGAACTGAGGGCGGCTCCTGCCTGATGCCCAGCTGGGGCCTGAAGCTCACAGCCTTCGTCCTGCAGGCTCAGGCTCTCTCTCACTCTTCCTGTGTCCTCCTCTCTCTCTCCAAACACTGTGTCGATTACACAAACTAAAGGTCATGAATCTTACCAGTTTTGCCTGATGAGTTGTGACAAATGTGCACACCCATGCCACCAGGCCTGCCCTTAAGCTATGGGACCTGCCCCCCACCCTGAAGCTTCCCTCAGTGCCTTTCTAGTGACTCCTGCCCCAACACACACACACACACACACACACACACACACACACACACACACACAGAGGCAAGCATGGGTTTGATACATAGCAGTGTCACTTCATGTTTTTCTGTTTTTGTTCTAGAATTTCTATTTAAATAGAATTATACAGCATATGTCTTTTTGGGTCTGGTTCTAGTTTCTTTCCCTCAACATAATGGCTTTGAGATTCATCCATACTGTTGCTTAGATTACTCGCTTCTTTTTATTGCAGAATAATATTCCAATGTCTAGTGCCATGGTCAGCAAACTGCGGCTCCCGAGCCACATGCAGCTCTTTGGCCCCTTGAGTGTGGCTCTTCCACAAAATACCACGGCCTGGGAGAGTCTGTTTTGAAGAAGTGGCATTAGAAGAAGTTTAAGTTTTAAAAATGTGGCTCTCAAAAGACATTTCACTCGTTGTACTGTTGATATCTGGCTCTGTGGACTAATGAGTTTGCCGACCACTGGTCTAGTGACACCACAGTTTTTAAAAATTGGTTTGCTTGTTGGTAGGCCCTGGGGCTTGCCCCTCAGTCTCATCCGTCCCCGTTCCCACTTCACATCCTCGCTAACTAGAACTTCCTGCTGTTCTCTGGAGGCAGACAGAGCATGCTTCATGTCTCCTGCCTCATGCTTTGCTGTTCTCTCTGTGGGAATACCTCTCTCTGTCTTTGTTTGGAAAACTCCTACTCATCCCTCAAAACTCAGCTCCTGTAACTCCGCTCGGAAATCTTGGTCCAGTTCAGGCTGTTATTGGCTTCCTCCCCCATTAAAACATTTTCACACTGTGTGAGTGTGGGGGTGTTTCTCTCTTTTCAAACAGGTCAGGTGGAGGAGCTGAGTGGAAGAGCTGGGGAATAAGAAATAAAAGAAAGAAAGAGACAAGAGGCAGGAATAGAAGTAAGCTGGGAGCTGGGTGGGATGCTGTCACTCTGGTGGAGGGACAGATGAGCACTCTGAGCCACGCAGCAGGTTTATTTTATAGGATCAAAGCAGCTTAATGCATTCTTAAGTAGGCTCCAGCATTACTGGATTTACATATCTACCTTGTTTCCCTGAAAATAAGACAGTGTCTTATATTAATTTTTGCTCCCAAAGATGCGCTAGGTCTTATTTTCAGGGGATGTCTTATTTTTCCATGAAGAAGAATACGGTACACATTGATTGTTAAATGAAAATAAAGGAAATTTTTACCTGTCTACGGTACGGTAGTATGGTAGTTGTCAACACAAACCTGACAAACTGTGAATCCTACAGTATCAAGAATTTACTCATTTATTCAATGACAATCATGTCATCATCTTCTGGAACATCATCCTAACAATCCAATTCCTAAATTTCCTGGTGAATTTCTTGTGACTCCATTTCTTTCAGAATCAGTGGACCAAATCTCTCATGGTTAGCCTGGGGTGGGGGGCTTATTTTCGGGGGGATGCCTTATATTTCACTCAGAAGGAAACCTGTAAGTAGGTCTTATTTTCGGAGGATGTCTTATTTTCGGGGAAACATGGTAGACCCGCCCCTGCCAACACCTGGGCAAAGGTTAAGCCAGAACTGAATAACACCCCCGCCTTCTGGGGGGGAGGGGGAGAACTCTGCCAGTGCCTCAGGCTCAGCTGACAATTAAAAAATATATTTTGTTGATTTTTTACAGAGAGGAAGGGAGAGGGATAGAGAGCTAGAGACATCGATGAGAGAGAAACATCGACCAGCTGCCTCTTGCACACCCCCTACTGGGGATGTGCCCGCAACCAATGTACATACATGCCCTTGACCGGAACCGAACCTGGGACCTTTCAGTCCGCAGACCGACGCTCTATCCACTGAGCCAAACCGGTTTCGGCTCAGCTGACAATTTAAAGAAATGTCCATGTGCCCTCCCAGGGGGCCCTCTACATGTGAGAGTATCTATGTGTGTGTCTGTCTTTGATGATCTAGGGGCCACCCGGCACACTGTGGGTGTTTGCCCAGTGTCTGCTGCACGAACGCCGTCCGATAGCAGAAGCACAGCCGGGGAGCGAGGAGCTCAGACACGGAGCCAGGCTGGGTTCTAAAGTCTCATTCCCGCCATTGGCTGCTGTGTGACGCCGGCAGTCGGCCCAACCTCTCTGAGCCTTAGAACTTCTCCCTGCGGCTTTGGTGAAGGCTGAACACTGTGTGTGGATAACACTTAGCACAGAGCTTGGCACGTGCTGCCCACTCGGGAGGAGGCTGGCTGCTGTCATCGTTTCGCTGGGAATAATGGTTATGGTTGTTATTCTTGGGAGAAGGAGGCTGTGTGTGGGGAAGGCACTTCCCACCGGTGTCAGCCTCCACGTCTGTACGAGGAGGACAGTCTCCTCCGTGCGGACACCGGCCAGCGGGTTCTCTGCTTTGTGTTTCCTGCGAGTTGTAACCCATCCACGTGGTGAGTCAGCACCGGCTTCTAGGTCCTTCCCAGGGTCACCCCCGTCTGACCAGCTGGGCCGGCCAGGCGCCTGCTCCCCTGCCCTGTGCTGGGACAAACCGGAGAAAAGCACCCCTTCCCTCCGCCGGCCTCACAGCTCTGCCGCACCTGTCCGCTCCTCACCTGCTGTGCTCCCTCCGGCAGAGCTCACCGGCCAGCCTGGACTCCGGAGACCCGGGCCGAGTCCCCGTTCCACCCCTCAACGAGCCGGTAACTCTGGGCAAGGACCTCACCGCTCCGCCTCCCCTGTCCCCTGGGGGTTCGAGGAAATGCCCGTGGAGATGTTGTGTTAAATGGGATAATACGTGTAGAGTTCAGCAGGAAGGAGGTGCCTGAAGGTGATTTTATTTATTTGTTTTTAATATGATTTTAAAGAGAAAAGGAGAGGGAGAGGGAGGGAGAGAGGGAAGAAGAGAAAAACATCGATGTGAGAAACATTCATCAGGTGCCTCCTGCACTCGCCCTGACCCGGGATTGGACCTGCGCCCTGGGCACGTGCCCTGGCCAGACATCACACTGGTGCCCTTTCGGTGCACGGACAGTGCTCAGCCAACCAGGCCATCCGGCCGGGGCTGACGGGATTTTGAAAGGCTCCGCTGGTCAGCTTTACACGCACACCCTACCGCCAGGTGGGAATTAGAGGGTATTGGTAAGGAACCCGTGGGTTCCAGCTCTTCCACAGAGTTCCCTTTGGTTCCTGCCTCAGTCTTCCCCAAGACAATGTTTCCAAGAAAGCTGCCCCAAGGCTGCCTTAGTTTCCCCAAGCCTCAGGCAACCCTTGCAGTGGAGGGCAGGCCTTGCAGGGTGATTGGCTGCTCCGGCCTCTCTGATCTGTGTGTCTCCTTCTCTTTGAGGACAGTGCTCTTGGCTGGCACATTTAGAAAGCCACGCTCACCCCCGGGGCTCCGCTGACCAGAGTCCCAGGGCCTGCCTTGCCGGGCGCTTCATTCGTGACCTTTTAAAGCCCCGGAGCCAGCCTGTCTGCGCCCGGGGGCCAGGCGCTGCTGATGGGTAAACAGGTCGACTGATGTGGAGGGACTGGGCCGGCCCCATCAGAAAGACTGTCCGCCTCAATGTGCTCAGCCGGAGGACACGGCTGTCTGTGAAGTGAGAGGCGGAAGGCGATCTCGCCCGGAGGGTGTGTGGGAAGGAGAGGCAGAGGGTGTGGGTGAGGATGGGCGGCAGCTGGGGACGCGGAGGCTGGGAAGTGGGAGCACCTGCCTGCTCCCGCTCACCTGCCCCCAAGCGGCTTCTGTAGCGTCACCCGGAGAAACGGTGCCCGCTTGGGTGGGTGATCAGTCCTCCTGGAGGGTCAGCGCTGGGCCCTGCCTGCACAGCTGGCCGTGTCCCGGGGGGCTGCCTCAGTGCTCTGCGGGTGTGAGCACACGGAGGGGTGTGGCTGGTACTGAAGCAGGGCTGGGAAGGGTTCAGAGCACATGGGTCCCGGGGAGGCCAGCTCAGTGTCCTCACTGTCCCCTCAAACCCGTCCGTGCCTCCCGAGATCGGGGCCAGGCTGCCTCTCACGACTGCTCGCCCCTCGCCTGCTGGGCTCCTCAGCCCGGATGCTGAGCCAGTCATGTGGGGTCAGTGCCTAGAATCCAAGGTGAGCATCTGGAACTCACTTGCGAGCTGGGCCGAGGGCAGTGCATTTTAGAAGCCACCCCGAGTCAGTAGGAATGAGGAACAACCAATCAGCCATGGCCGTTAAGAATCTGTGCTTAAGGAGGTCAGGGTTCGATTCCTGGTCAGGGCACATGCCTGAGTTGCAGGTTTGATTCCCAGTGGGGGGCGTGCAGGAGGCAGCCGGTCAGTGATTCTCTCTCATTTAGTTTCTATCTCTGTCTCCCTTCCTTCCTCTCTGAAATCAATAAAAATATTAAAAGAACCTATGCTCTGGCTGGTCTGGCTCAGTGGATAGAGTGTCGGCCTGTGGACTGAAGGGTCCCAGGTTTGATTCCAGTCAAGGGCACCTGCCTGGGTTGCAGGCTTGATCCCCAGCAGGGGACGTGCTGGAGGCAGCAATGATTCTCTCTCATCATTGATGTTTCTATCTCTCTTTCTCTTTCTCTCTGAAATCAATAAAAATATTTTTAAAAATTTTAAAAAGAACCCTTGCTGGTGGGCTCAGTGGTTAGAGTGCAGTAGGCCTGTGCACCAAAGGGTTTTGGGTTCGATTTCTGGTCGATTTCCAGCCAAGGGCACCTGCTGGTTTACAATCCTGGTCATTTCTCATGCAGGAGGCAACCAATTGATGTGTCTCTCTCACATTGACATTTGTCTCTCTCTCTCTCTCTCTCTCTCTCTCTCTCTCTCTCTCTCCTCTTCCTCCTCCTCCTCCTCCTCCTCCTCCTCCTCCTCCCTTCCCTCCCCTCCCTAAATCAATGGAAAAAATAATCTCAGGTGATGATTAACCAAAACAAACAAACAAACAAAAAAACACAAGAAAAACCCCCGTTGTGCTTGCAAGTCCAGAAACCCGAGTTCCGTGTCTGCTGCTCTCACTTAAAGGCCGGAGCCTCACTGTCATCGCGCGGGAAACCGGGATAAGATTTCCCTCCCGTGGGGCTGGCGAAATGAGGTCACGTACGCTCAGGACCTCGCCAGGCCTCTGGCTCCCAGCGGACCCTCCGAAGGCGGTCGCTCCGATGGCATCGTTACTGTTTCTGTGACCGTCACCATTCTCGGTTACTCACTACTGACCATTGCTCATTCCTCCAGGGTCCCGAGCACAGCGTGTCCTTCTGACAGCAAGCCCAGGCCGCGGTGTGCCCGGGGGGCTCCTAGGTCAGGGGTCAGATCACGTGAGGGCGCGCAGGCCCCAGAAGCAGCCGCGGCCAAAAGGGTGCTGACATGAGCGGGCACCGGGCCTGTTGCTGGGACTTAGTCTAATTATACCTGACAGCTCATTGGCCCCGCGCGGGGCCTGGCGGCGACGGACAGATCACTTTCGGGCTTCTGAGTAAGCTGTCCGTGTCATCCCGAGTCCCGTGTCATCCCCAGGGTCCCGTGTCCCCGGCCACGCCCCTCCCAGCGCTGCGTTTGGCAGCTGGGAGAGCCTCCGGGAGCCAGGGGGTGGGGATAGGGGGGCGGGGGTAAGGGAGGGGGGGCGGGCAGGGGTATGGGAGGGGGTAGCCGGGGGTGGACGCTGCGGGCGGGCGGGAGAAGTTGCTGAGCTCCTGGAAACAGCCCCATCAGGAATGTTCAGCTGTTCGCCGGTCACTTTGACCTCCTCCCAGGTCAGGGCAGGCATGTGCTTCTCCGGCCGCACAGCCAGCAGAAATTAGAGAGCAGACACACTCCCACTCTCCTCTCTGCTCCAGGCGGAGCGCCATCCTCCGCCCGGGATCTATTTCCACACATGTGCTCAGTCTCTCCCTCCCTCCT
Source organism: Pipistrellus hanaki (assembly GCF_964339955.1). Lineage (NCBI taxonomy): Eukaryota > Metazoa > Chordata > Mammalia > Chiroptera > Vespertilionidae > Pipistrellus > Pipistrellus hanaki. The sequence continues at coordinate 19,225,074 of NC_140521.1, read as the reverse complement.
CCCTCTCTTCTCCCTCACCTCCTCCTTCCCTTTCTCTGGCCCTCCCTCCCTCCCTTCCTCTCTCTCACTCACCTGACTGAATCTCTTCTAGGGTTCACTATTGCCCTGGTTTCTCGGTCAAGTTCATGGCCAGGGTCTGGGAGCCTCTGCATGACCTGGCCCCAGCCTTACCTTTCCAGCCTCACCTCACCCACTTCTGCCTCAGACACCACCCTCCAGCCAGGTGAACTCCTTTAAGTTCATTTTCTGCCCTCTCTCTCTCTCACCCCCACGACATCGACCCTGGTCTCCTGTCCCTTCACAGGACCCATCCTCTCTGTCTTCCCGCCCCAGGCGGTCTCCCTTCCTCCAGGAAGTGGTCCTGATGCCCAAAGCCGGGAGCTTGCCGGGGCCCTGCCAGTGCCCAGGGCTCTGTCTGTGGTGACTTTGCCGCCATTTGTCATCTGAATCCTCCATGACTCCGGAGCTCTGGGCGGGGACCGTGCATGGCAGGAGATTTCTCTCCTGTGTTCTGTACAAGCTCTCTCTCTCTCTCTCTCTCTCTCTCTCTCTCTCTCTCTCTCACATGCTCCGCCTTCACCATCGTCAGAACGACCCCTACTGGTCACAACCCGAGAACAAGTGGGGGACATGGCAGCCTCGGGTTTCAGGGTCCCTGAGCAGCTGGGGGGGGGTCTTCTGTTTGCCCTAATCAGTCTAGCGTCCGTGCTTCTCCATTGCGCTGCCCTCCCTCTCTGAGGACCAGCTCCCCTGCCCTCTGACCCCTCCTTGAGCTCAGCCAGTCCCCCCACAGCTCCTGACATCAGCAAGGGGTCAGTGGGACTGGGGCATTTATCCCTGCTCCCACTCCCTTGGTGTGGGGGTTACTGTGAGTTGCCACGCCCATCAGCTTAAGGTCACAGCTCCTGACAGCCCTCTCTGGAGGTCCCAGGAGCCACGCCCTCCCCAGCCCTTCAGGCCTTAGGGTGGTGACAGCACTCCATGGCGCTGGCTGGGGCATGCGCAGTCCCTGTGTCCTCCCTCCCCCCTCACCCCCACCCACAGCATCGCACATTGTCCCTCCTGAATTGGTCCAGCGTGAGTCTGTGATCTCTTTGTGGCCGGGACGCTGACAAGCTGCTGCTTCGAGGAATGCACAGCAAGACGCATATCATCTCTGTGCGTCAGCTTATTCCTCTGTAAAGTGGGTCTCATTATAGAATGCCCCAGAAGGTTGTTGGAGGATCGGGAGGCAGAGAAGGCACAGGACTTAGCCCAGTGCCTGGGTCAGAGTGAGGCCTCAGGGGGAACAGCAGTGTCTGTTATCCTTCCTATCGCCGTTGTTGCTATGAAGAGCCCTCTGAGCCGCACACAGTTCTGATCCCTGGACTGGACTCTGAGTCTCTTGACCTTGAGGGTAGAATTTGTGGGTGGCCGTCTTGGCTGATCTGGGGTAAGTTTACCCACATTTGTGTCAATTTCCCAATCAGTTCCGTTCTCATCTCTGTAGCTGATTAACAGCCTTCTCATGTGAGGGATCAAAATATTTGCCTCACTCTCTTTATCTGTACAATGGGCCATCTGCCCATTCCAAGCACCTGTCCATCCATAACTAGCAATGTGGGGTCCAGAACAGGTAGGGCCAGAGAACAGATCAGCCCTGAGCAAATACAAAATGCTAAATAATAAACAGCCTTTATTCATTTGCTTAAATAACTCCTCTTACTGACTTGGCTTAGTGTGGCCACAGAGCCCAAATGAATCAAGGCGTATGCTCCCAGTTCCATCCCTGGAGAAATTTTTTCGTGGGTCAAAGCAGGCAGGGTGTCTCTGAGGCTAACTGGGAGAGGTCCCCTGACCACCAGTCGTTTGAAGGGATCTGGGGGTTGCTTTATCTTTATTTTGAATTGAACTCCTCAGCGCTCTTGGATTTACTTCTTCTTGTAGAGTTTGTTGGACACGGATCTAGGTGCTTCCTGAATTTCGTGGACAGGAAAAGTACTTTGATCTCAGATGTCTCAAAATATCCAATAAGGATGGATCGGTTGGCACGGCTGGGTTTGAAGACTGCCCAGGCCAAGATGGCTAAACAAGGAGACCAAACGAACCCCAGGAACTCGGAATCTGCGTAACGGTTACCACTTATTGAATACGTGCTGCGTGCCGGGCACAGTGCCAGCAGCTCCCCATGGGCCATTCCTTCCGTTCTCCCCACCGGCCTGGGAAGTGGGTCTGGTGTCTCCTGAGGAGCCCAGAACCAGGCTACGGATCTTAATGGTCTCAGTTCTGGTCCCTAACTGCCCAGCTTTCTTGGCAGCTGAGAGGGTTTGTGACCCATTTCTGTCCAAAGGTCTGTTGCAAGAGATTCGGGGGGAGAAGGGGTTATTAGTACTCTCCCGGAAGAAGGGGGCGGATGCAGCATGCTCCCCTTCCAGTTTTTTTTCTCGGTCTTGAACTTGGATGTGGTGGCTGGAGCCACAGCAGCTGTGTTGCCAAAGCCTCAGTCAAGACACGGTTGGATGGCTGAACCAGAACGCGTCGCTGACCACCTCCAGAGCTATCGTTATGTGAGAAAAACGAATCTGTGTTCATTTTAGGCCCGGTAGTGAGATATGCTATTACTGGAAGCTGAATGGATGGAAGAATGTTTCTAAACCTTTCCTTCCAATGCAAAATAAAGTCTTAAGATTTCTAGGCTTAAACTGACCCAGGTGTCCTTCCCTCAAGATTCTAAGATGTTTTATTCTGTGCCAGGAGAAACAGTGGCTGCACCCATTTAAAAGACGACAATGCAGAGGAACGAGGAGCAGAGATTCGCCGTTTACAATTTCACAGCGGATCCAAGCTGTGGCTTCCGCTCAGAGACTGCACACTGTCTGTCTCTCGTTGGCTTCACACACCATCCATATCCCTGGGAAGCATGAAAGGGCCATGTGGACGCTGCCAGAACCCCAGACAGCGGTTCCAGGGAGTCTAGAGGGTTGAAACCCAGCACTTAAGGCTTCCATGATGCTCTGGCTTGGAAATTTACACCGCAGCTTTGAAATCCGGGGATTTATTGAATGGCCATTTGTGGACTGTTAGGGATGCTTGCGCAAAGGAGTTGCTTGCGTCTTGATGAAGATGACAGATCCCGCTCTGAGCCTCCAAACGACTAATATTCCAGATATTGTCTGCGGTCACCACCCCCTCCACCCCCACCCCCACCCCCCAGTGCTCAAGCAGGGGCGTTAGGCTTGGGGAGAAGGTTGTCGCAAGTGAGTGGGTGGAAGGAAGACTGACTCTGAAATATCAAGACACTTTCCTCCCCAAGGAAACCACCAACTCATCAATTCCAAATGTCCAATACAGTGGGGCTTTCTCTAACAAAGAGGCTGGCTCCTTCGTGCGCTTTCAGCATCTTTCTGCTTAGTCCAAGCCCGTTTGAACTCAGTTTTGTCCGCTATAAATATCCGGGTCCAAAACATAATCCCGTCGTCATGAGACCCGAGTCACGATTCCCCTCTGTTTTGTTCTTTTCCGAAGGCTTGACTCGCTTTTTATTTCAACGGAGATGATTCTACCGTTGCTCTTTGCCCAGGTTCCTTTAGCCATTCCACCGCTCCTTTGTACTATTTCCAGAGGTTTCCTGTCCTTTATAGTCAGTGAAATAAAAAGCTAACTCTTATATGGTCGTTACCATATGCCAGACCCTGTTGTCATCGCTGCTTTATGTATATGTACTCGCTTAACGTTCACAACGGCCTATGGGGGAAGTGCAGTTGTCCTCATCTTACAGAGGAGGAGAGTGAAGCACAGAGAGGTTGACTAACTCGCCCGAGGACACACAGCAAGGATTGGAGCCAGGCTAAGAATCAAACCTGGCGGTTCTGCACTCTCAAGGCGAGTTCTCACCCAGAACACCCGCTATCCTTAACCCTTTGCCTGTCTCATCCCTGCTCATCGTCCTCTCTCTGGGCAACCTTCCATGGGTCCGTGCGGTGTGTATATTACCACATGCTGTCCTAGCTGACCTCCTTATCCACTCCCCACCAGACTGTGAGTTCCTTATACAACATACATTCACAGTACAACAATCATTAGAAACACCAAAAAAGTGTGAAGCATAAAGACGAAAACAAAAAGCACCTGAAGATCCTGCCAGTATCTCTGCGTCTCTCCTATTTTAGGTTTTTATAACTCAAAGAGGTTAAAATAGCCCTGCCGGTGTGGCTCAGTGGTGGAGTGGTACACCTATGAACCAGGAGGTCACAGTTCGATTCCCAGTCAGGGCACAGGCCAGGGTTGCAGGCTCGATCCCCAGTGTGGGTCGTGCAGGAGGCAGCCGATCAATGATTCTCTCTCATCGTGGATGCTTCTACCTAGCTATCTCTCTCCCTACCGCTCTGAAATAAGTAAAAAACACATTTAAAAAAGTGAAGTTGTAAAAATGATAAATTTTACGTATATATAGATTTATATAATAAACTAGAGGCCCGGAGCATGAAAATTCATGCACTGGAGTGGGGGAGGGGGGCATCCCTTATCCCAGCCTGCCCCTCTCACAGCCCGGGAGCCCTCAGGGGCGGGAGGTGACCTGGTGACACCCCTATCACACCTCTGCTGCTGCCACTGCCGGCAGCGCAAGCCTCGTCTGGTCCTGGGCGGCTGGGCAGACGCCATCTGAGGCTTCCCTGTGCCTTGGCCAGTCCTGGGTGGCTGGGGAGCTGAGGGAACTGGGGGATTCCAGAGGCAGGCATGCAGAGTGGCCAGACCCAACTGGGAGGTGGGCCTGGGTGTGCTTCGCACCTGCTGCTCTGGCGGGGCTGAGGGACTTGGTATTGCCATCTTGTGGCTGTGGGCACTGCCATCTTTGAGGGCAGGCCAGTCAATCAGCATATTCCCTCCTAATTGGCTATGGGTACTGTAATCTTTGAAGGTTGGGCAGTCAATTAGCATATTCTCACCACGTGCCATCTTTGTGGGCGGGACAGTTGGCATATTCCCTCCTTATTGGCCATGGGCGCCTCTATCTTTGCGTTGGTGTGAAGGTCAATTAGCATATAACCTTTTTTATGAGATAGGATAACAAAATGTATAGTATAGAGATCTAATAGATAACAAAGTTTACCATTTTACATGTGCAATTTATTGACAGTGCATTTACAGTGTTCTACACCCTCACCACGATCCACTTCCAGAGTCTTTTCATCATCCCAAATGGAAACTATACCCTTTAAACACCAACTCCCATCCCCTCCCACTGCCCCCGCAGCCCCGGTCATCTCTCTGTTACTCTGTCTCCCTGAGCGCCCTGTGCCAGGCACCTCCTGTGAGTGGGATCCTATTAGATGTGTCCTTTCCTATCTGGCTTCTTTCACCCAGCATCATGCCTTCATGGTTCATGCATGTTGCAGCGTGTGCCAACATGCCATTTCTTTTTAAGGCTGGATAACATTATGGTATGCCTGTACATCCCATGTTTTGCTTACTCATCTGTTTACGGACACTTTCCACCTATGGCTGTTGTGACTAATGCCGTTAAGAATGTGGTTGTACAAATACCTGTTTGGGTCCCTGCTGCCAGTTCTGTTGGGTGTATACCAAGAGACGTGCTCGCTGGATCAGACGGTCATTCCACGGAACTCTTGGAGGAGCTGTTTCCCACAGTGGCAGGGCCGCTTTGCATTCCCCAGCAGTGCCCGGGGGCTCCAGTTTCTCCACATCCTCACCAACACGTGTTCTTCCGTCTTTGGCAATCGCCATCCCAGTGGGTGTGAAGTGGCGTCTCACTGTGGTTTGGATTCGCCTTTCCCTGGTGACTAATGGTGTTGAGCACCTTTCCAAGGGCTTATTAGCCACCTGCATGTTTTCCTTAAAGACACGTCTATTCTGAGTCCTGGCTCTCCCTGTTCAGAAGAGTACTTTGGAGCTAGGAACCAAGAGGCTACAGGTTCGATTCCTGGTTAGGGCATATGCCTGGGCTGCTGGCTTGATCCCCTGTCGGGGGTGTGCAGAAGGCAGCTGATGGATGTTTTAACTCTCTCTCCCTCTCCCTTCCTCTCTCTCTCAAAAAATCAATAAAATACATTGTTTTAAAAGTACAATTTAAGTACAATAGACCAGCGGTCGCCAACCTTTCGGACCTCATGGACCACCAGTGGTCTTGGGACCATCGGTTGGCGACCCACTTTAGTGAGCGGTTCAATGACAAACACATCCTGTGGCTGCTGTGACCATCGTCACCAGTTTGGTGGCTTAAACAACAGAAATGTGTTCTCTCCCAGCCCTGGAGGACGGAGTCTGAAATCCCAGTGTCCGCAGGTCATGCGCCCTCCGCAGGCTCCAAGGAGGACTTCTCTGCCTCTCCCAGCTCCAAGCTCCCTGGGTGGTGGCGGCTCCCTCAGTCTCTGCCTGATCCACGTGGCCTCTTCCCCTGTCAGCCTATCCAATCTCCCTCCTTTGCCCTCAGAGGACTGTCTCAGCGGATGCAGGACCCTCCCTAACCCAGGATGACCTCATCGTGATCCTTGCCTTGGTTACATCTGCAAAGGCCCCGTTTCCAGATAAGGTCCCAGCCAGCGGTAAGGTGAGTGGGGGCCCGGACATGGCTTTTTTTGAGGAGAGAGGATACAACTCACCCCGCTGCATAGCTCCACAATTAACATATAAAACAAGTCTGTCATCCCCCCCACTCTCAAATTCCCTTATTTTTTTTCCTTTTAATTAAGACATAAATAAAAACGGAGCCATCTATCCTGTTTTATAAACCTGCCCCATCCATGTAATAATGGATGAAACATACTTTTTGCATGTCAATAAATTCAGATCAAAGTGTTCCACCGTCATTTAAAATAAGTGCATGCATATTGTGGATGTGGGTTTCCTGAAAGCCCTGCCCATGCTGGACTGCACTTGAACCCTCGCTGCAGGCCTCGTGCGCGGTAGGCGCCTGGCCGGTGTTTGTTGAGTGGCTGATTGAAGGACCAGCCTTCCTGGAGGTGAGGGGACGGACGCTGCCTTGGCAGCGGGAGGCCGGGGCTCTCTGCGTCTCCACGCCCCAGTCCTCTCCAGGCGTGACCTGCACTGGTCATTCCTGCATCCCACCGCGATGGTGGGCTCCCTCACTTCTCTGGAAACCTCCGGCGACGGGGCCACTGACGGCGTGGGGGCCGCTGACGGCGTGGGAGGCAGAGGTGTGCTTCTCCGGCCCCTGGCCTCTCCCCCTCAGGGTTCCATTCCACGGAGGGCTAAGTCAACTCTCTCCAGGTTTTATAAGCTGATAGAACAGGGCTGTCAAGGGCATTTTATGGGAGAAGAAACAGGAAGATGGTTTGTTTTGCAGACAGCGGGTTATTGGGTAATTACATTTTTATAGAGCTGTTGTGGGACAAATCGCGGCCCCGCTGTCTCCTTTGATGCTAAAAGGCAGATGGCCCCATAAAGATCAGAACAAGGGAAGGTGGAAAGGGTCAGGGACAGAGCTGCCCCTCTGGGGGTCAGCTTCTGCCTGGAAGTTCCCTGCCCCCACGTGCCCCTGAGAGCAGTGCCCGCCTCTTGCCATGTGTGGGAGTCATATTCATGCCATCTTCTCCCGCCTCTTCCTCTGACAACACAGAGGAGGCAGACAAAGGGTATTACCTGATAGGGCCACCCCTCCCCGCGCTGGGCCCCATCTCTATCCTTCTCACTCCTTTGCTTACTCTTTCACTCATTCAATCACCCATTCATTAATCCACCCATTCATTTATTCACTCATTCATTATTCCACTCATGTATTCACTCACTCACCCATCCATTAATTCACTCACTCACTTAACTCACTCATTTATTACTCCACTTAGGCGTTTACTTATTGACTCATTCCTTTGTTCACTTTTTCATTCACGTATTCCTTCATTACTTAATCACTCACTCTTTTTTTTAAAATATATTTTATTGATTTTTTACATAAAAAAAGGAAGAGAGATAGAGAGCTAGAAACGTCGATGAGAGAGTAACATCAACCAGTTGCCTCTTGCACACCCCCTACCAGGGATATGCCCGCAACCAAGGTACATGCCCTTGACTGGAATCGAACCCGGGACCTTTCAGTCCACAGACCGACTCTCTACCACTGAGCCAAACCGGCTTCGGCAATCACTCACTCTTATTCATTCACTCATTCACATACTCACTCATGAACTCGTTTATTCATTCCCTCATTCATGCACGCATTCAACTGTTTGAGCACTTGCCTAGGAGCCTGAGGCACACTCCCTTATTTTTTCTGAGGTTCCTTTATTCCTTCAATGCACACATTAAGTCGAGGGCCTGCTATGGGCCATGCTCTATGGCTGTCCCGGTGAATGACAGAGCAGTGGAGACGAATAGCAATCGGCAGCCGCCCCTACATAAACTGAGATGCCCGCTGTGAGGTGCCCTGACCACGTGCAATTTGGGGAGAGGGTGGGTACAGCAGAGCCCATAACAAGGCTTTGGGGCTTGTCAGAGTGATAGGAGATGCCTTCCCAGGTGGCCCGGGCTCGCAGGTGAGGCGTTGCGAGGCGCCTGGTGCTGGTGGTGGTGCTGGTGCTGGTGGTGGGGAGAGAACATACCAGGCAGCGCAGGAAAGCCTTGTGCAGGCTCCAGGGAAGGAGAGAGCGTGGCTCTCTCCAGAGAGGGGAGCCGTGAGGCCCGAGCAGCCTGGCGGGGAAGCCCCATCCTGGGTGTGCTGCCCGGAGTCCTGCCCAGAGTCCTGGCGGAAAATCCCTCTTCAGGCCACGTCTTGGCTCCGTGCCACAGACAGCCCTACTTTGCAGAAGCCAAACGTGCTTCCGGGCGCTCACCTTCGCCCCAGCCACGAATGCAGAGGAAGCCAAGGAGGCACAAGTCGAAGGGGAAGCTGAGGTGAACTGGCCTGCATGGTGGCCTGTGGAGGGCCTTGCTTCCTGTCCTGGAAAGAAGGTTCTAGAAAGTTCTTTGCTAATTTTTTTTTTTTTTTTGCCTGAGAGGTTTGGAACCAGGCTGGGGGCCTGAGTTTTTACTGGTCCCATCTGGAGACGAGTGTTTCAAATCAAGGTTTTTACCCCTCTCTCTTAAAGATGGCTGTCCTCCACAGAGACCCCTCCCCCATGCTGATTTCCTGCTGGGAGACAAGTACCTTAATAAATGACTATTTATTTGGCTGGGCAGCCCTTCTGTGTGTGTTCGGTTTCCTGCTGGGACCTCCAGCCAGGTCCAGAGGTGTCTTTCTTAAAGGGGTAGAGAAGATGCAGGCCTTCCCAGTTTTCCTTCTGTTTTCCGGCTGTGAGCTGCCCAGGCTCCCAAGGCAGCCTTGCTCTGGGGAGCCACCCCCCTCCAATTCTTTGCCTCGTTCTGCTCAATACAGAACAGAGCCCCCCAAGCTGCTGGCTGGGACTGAGGGGGGTTCCCACCCTGGCTGTCTGTACCCTGAGTCTTGGGGACTGGAGACTAAGGCAGCAGTGGGTTCAGGTGATGTGTTGGCCTGAAGCATTTTATTTTATTTTATTTTATTTTATTTTATTTTATTTTATTTTATTTTATTTTATTTTATTTTATTTTATTTTATTTTAAATGTGTTTTTAGAGAAAGAGGAAGAGAGAGCTAGAAACATCTATGAAAGAGAAACATCATCCATCGGCTGCCTCCTGCACACCCCAAACTAGGGATCGAGCCCACAATCCTGGCATGTGTCCTGACTGGGAATCGAACCTGTGACCTCTTGGGTTGTTGCACAACCACTGAGCCACGCCACGTGTGTGGCCTGAAGCATTTTAGCCGACTTCCAAGGAACCAATGCATGGAGCTCGGTGGTGGTGGCAGAGGCCTGTCCCATAATTGGTGGGGAAGGCCGGCCACAGGGCCCACGTGTGGCTCCCCACGGGGCTTCTGCTCTGTCTCCCCCCCCCCCCCCATCCCCTTCTAGGAAACAATCGGCCACCTGTTTCTTTGTTTCCTTCCAGAACATTCTATGGAACTAACTCATGCAAAGAATTTACATAGCTCTAAATATATTTGTAAGGCATACGGCCTTATATAGTACCTCTTATTCATATCACTTCATAATAAGCCTTGGAGATGATTTCATTATAATCCATATAGACTATTTGTTTTTTCCCCCCTCAATCCTCACCCCAGGATATGTTTTTATTGACTTTAGAGGAGAAGGGAGAAGAAAAGAAAGAGAGCGAGCGAGAGAAACATCAATCCGTTGCTTCTTACATGCGCCTAGACTGGGGATCGAACCTGAAACCTGGGTATGTGCCCTGACCTGAAAGGGAACTGGCCACCTCTCAGTGCACAGGACGAGGCCCCAGCCAACTGAGCCACCGCAGCCAGGGCTATTTTGTTCTTTTTTTAAAAAAAATATATTTTATTGATTTTGTACAGAGAGGAAGGGAGAGAGATAGAGAGTTAGAAACATGGATGAGAGTCATCGATCAGCTGCCTCTTGCACACCCCCTACTGGGGATATGCCCGCAACCAAGGTACATGCCCTTGACCGGAATCGAACCCGGGACCTTTCAGTCCCCAAGCCGATGCTCTATCCATTGAGCCAAACAGGTTTTGGCTATTTTGTTCTTTTGAACAGTATCTAGTATTCTGTTCGACACCTGTGAAGTATTCACATGGATTGAATATTTTTAATCAGAAAACCAGTATCAGTGTTCTAGAAAACTGACATGTGGAACCCAAGTTAAGAGGGGACAGTGTTGAAATTTTCAGAGTTCCCTGAGGCAAGCTGAAGAGAGAGAGTTTCAGAAAGTGTATTTTACGTTGCTTTGCTTTCAGAAGGGATTAAACACACCCTTCTCTCTCCCCTAGAACACTGGTCAGCAAGCCACGGCTCGTGAGCCACATGCAGCTCTTTGGCCCCTTGAGTGTGGCCCTTCCACAAAATACCATGTGCGGGCGCGCACGGACAGTGCGATTGAAACTTCGTGGCCCATGCGCAGAAGTCGGTTTTCGGCCTGGGCGAGTCTATTTTGAAGAAGTGGCGTTAGAACACTCAAGGGGCCAAAGAGCCGCATGTGGCTCCCGAGCCGCAGTTTGTCGACCACTGGCCTAGAAGGACATGAAAGAGATCATAACCCCACTGCCCATCCATGGGGAGTAAGTTATGTGGCTGAGCACTGCTCCTCACGAAATACCATTCAAAAGACCAAGCTGGCTAGACAGGTGTCAATATGCAAAGGTATCCATCATTTCTTGATAACTTAAAGCAGCAAGCTGGAAGACAATGGTTCACAGGATCCTCTGTTTGAGAGAAAAATCTGGTCATACAAAAAATGGAACATATGATTTATTATATATGTTATATATAACTATAAATGTAGGTAATCATTTTTGCATATACATGAATATATGTGATTACATATTTCTCTGCGTAGAAAGAAATTGGGGAGGAGCTTATTCAATATTGTTCAAGGTGTTTTCTCCATGCGATAGGACCGTGACAAATTTCCATTTTCTGATTTATGCATAACTACATGGATTGAATATTTTATTTTATTTACTTTTAAATATATTTTATTGATTTTTTACGAGAGAAAGAGCTAGAAACATTGATGAGAGAGAAACAACGACCAGCTGCCTCCTGCACACCTCCTACAGGGGATGTGCCTGCAACCAAGATACATGCCCTTGATTGGCATCGAACCTGGGACCCTTCAGTCCGCAGACCGACGCTCTATCCACTGAGCCAAACCGGTTTTGGCTGGATTGAATATTTTAAATCAGAAAACCAATCAATATGAAGAACCCAAAACGATGAAACATGACTTAAATATATATGATGGCAATGCGTTTTTTGACTCATAAAACTGTGTTGGAGTCTGCATCCTCCGCCACGCTTCCCTCAGCGTACGAGAGCGGCTAGCTACATCCACCCTGTCTGTTACATTATGGCACTTCCATCCCACGGAATCCACATTTTATCGCCAGTGAGTGCTCCTCCCATCCTAAAAGCCTTTGAAAAGCATTTCCCCCCTCTCGGCTTGCTTCTTTTTCCACTCTCCTGGCCAAGTTCACATCCTTTGGTCTAAAGTTGCTTTAAAAAAAAAAAAAAAAAGAAGCCCAGTTGCTGTGAAATATGATGTCCATCTGTGACAGGGGCGAATGTTTATGGCACGGTTGACCAATGTGTAATTCGATGACAGGGTTCTGGGAGATTCTGTATGGTGAGAACCCTCCTGCCTCTGACATTTGAAAACCCGGAGATGTAGCAATTTCGGAAAATTGAAAACATGAGCGGCAACAAAGGGAGAGAACGAAAATAACTCCCTGTCTTGGGTCGAAAGCGGGCCTCCTCCTGCCGGAACAATCTCTTCTTTATACGCCTCTTGGCAAACACTGCTGCTGCTTCTGCCTTGATTCCGAGAGCAGGGCTTTTCCAGTGGCAAGGAAATGAGATACAATTGCATTTCTCCCTCTCTCTCTCTCTTTTTATTATTCTGGTAGAATGTACATAACATAAAGTGGACTATTTTAACGATTTTATAGTTCAGTAGCAGGGAGTGCATTCACAGTGCTGGGCAGCTCTCATCACCATCCATCTTCAGAACTTTGTCATCATCCCAAACTGAAACTCCATCCTTCTTAAACCCTAACTCCCTTCTCTCTACACCTCACTGCCCCTTTCTTCCTCCTCCCCCCCCCCCCCCCCAAGCCTCTGGCAACGCTACTTTCTAGCTCCATGAATTTGCCTATTCTGGGTCATGTAAGTGGACTCAGGCATCATGCATCCTCTTGTGCCTGGCTTATGTAACTCAGCATACTGTCTGCAAGGTTCATCCGTGTGGTAGCAGCTGTCAGAATTTCCTTCCCTTTTCAGGGCTGAATACTATTCCATTTTATGGAAGTACCGCCTGTTGTTTATCTGTTCATCGTTTGATGAACATTTGGGTGGTTTCAACTTTGTGGCTGCTAGAAACACGGATGTATAAAGGTATGTTCGAGTCCCTGCTTTCAATCCTTTTGGGTATATATCCAGAGGTGCAGTTCTCAGGTCATAGGGTCGTTCTGTGTTTAGCTTCTTGAGGGCTTCAATTTCTTCACACCTCGGCCAACATTTGCTACTTTCTGTTTTATTTATTTTTATGTGGTTTGTTTTGGTAGTAGTCAACCTGCTGGGGGTGAAGTGATATCACCCTGGTTTGGAGTTGTGCTGTTTTTGTTTTTGAAGGCAGTCTGGGACCTCTCTTGCTGTGGGTGCAGCTTTAGCCATCTTAGGTAGACCCTGGAAGGCATAGAAAACGGAGTTCAGATAAAATGCGCTGATCAGAGCATGCTGGGTGTGCAAATTCCTTGCTTTGTTTAGGAAATTCATTTTTTCTCTTCTAAACCACTTAAACATGTTTTTGAAAACCTTTTCTCTTTCTTGATTATTATTATTTTTGCCTAAAAGCTGTAATGGGGAGAACTTTTTTGAGTGAATAAAGAATAAACGACACATACTCTGAGTGGCCAGATAATCATGATCTCTGAACACATAATAATCTGACCACTCAGTGTGCAGTGTGTGTGTGTGTGTGTGTGTGTGTGTGTGTATTGGAGGCAAGTGTGTGAATTCGTGCATGGGTGGGGTCTGGCTGGCCTGGCCAGGGGGATGGGATATGGTCAGTTGGCCAGACTGCCTGCTGGTCAAACTCCTGGTTGAGGGGACAATTTGCATATTAGCCTTTTATTATATAGGATATATACTGAGTGGCCAGATTATTATGCATTCAGAGATCATAATAATCTGGCCACTCAGTGTATATCTTTGGTTTCTGGATGTTGTCTTCCTTTGAAAATTTCTCTCAGTCCAACTCACAGACATGCTGTGAGTTGCACAGGGAGGGGTGGTTAGAAGCAGCGGTAAATGTTCAGTCTATTTGGTACATGTAAGTGTGCCTCAACTAATGCTTTACAACTTTCACATTCACACCACCACCTGTGACATAGCTAGCCAAAAATAAATCAACCCTGAACCAATGAAGCCTCTAAATCCCACTGAAATGTGCAGAAGACACGGGGGACAGAGGAATACACTAAAAGCACACCAAGGGGAGGTATGTGGATACTATCCCAAAGAAGGATCGGGGGCCAGCAGAATCATGGCCCTCAAATATGTCCACATCCCATTCCCTGGAACCTGCGGATATATTAAATAACCTGCAGAATGGAATTAAGTTGGCTAATCAGCTGACCTTGAGATGGGATATTCTGCTGAATTGTTGGTATGAATGCAGGGTAATCACAGGATAATTATACTCGAAAGAGGGAGGTGGAAGAGGGAGTATCAGAATGACATGAGAAACAGGAAAAGGAAGACCCGTTGGCTTCAACCACAAAAAGATGCCTATCAGTTGGTAGCTGATACTGTCGGTGCCTGCTCATTTGGTCCACCTTGACCATCAGCTCCTCACACACCAGTGGCTTCTTGTGTTGTGTCTCTGCCTGAGGGCCCCTCTGGCTGCTGAAGCTGCTGGCTCTGAGCCTGGGGCAGGTGGGAATTGCTCTGGCGTTAAAAGTCTCAGGAGTAACCCCAGACCAAGACAGGATGGGGAGGTGGTGGGTAGAGGCTCCCATTTTTGTCCCCCTGGTGGGGCTGCTCTGAAAGGGGTGCTCAGGGGCACTGAGCCCCAGCTGCCCCAATGGCTGTGGTTTATTAACCTGCACGTTACTAGCTCTTGGTCACGTATGCACTCCCTCATTGTGCTTCCTGGGATCACCTGCAAAATCAACTATTTGTGCCCAAATCCATGTTTCCAGGGCTGCTTCGGGGGAGAACTCAAACCAAGGCAGAGGGAAACCTGTAGTTTAAAAGTGACCCAGAGGCACATCACTCGGCCACAATCTGCCTGGGATTGCCAGATCTTATTTGGATCCTGATTCTGACAAATTTTAAAAACTGGGGGGAAAAAATGTTAATGACATGTATGAGATGACCGAACCTTTGATAATATTGGGAAACTAGGTCCCTCAGCTCAGCCTGCCTCCTCTCTCAGTCCAGGAGCCCTCAGGGGCAGGAGGCGACCCCATGATCAGGGGAAGGCGATGCCCCATCACACCTCTGCTGCTGCCACTACTGGCAGCACAAGCCTTGGTTGACCCTGGTTATCTGAGCCTTGGGTGGCCCTGGGTGGCTGGGGGGCCAAGGGGACTGGGGGACTCCAGAGGCAGGTGTGGGAGTGGCTGGACTCATCTGGGGGTGGGCCCAGCTTTGCCACACACCTGCTGCCCTGGCGGGGCCAAGGGGATTGGGCACAGCCATTTTGTGGCTGTGGGTGCTGCCATCTTTGAGGGTGTGGCAGTCAGTTAGCATATTCTCTCCTTATTGGCTGTGGGCACCACCATCTTTGTGAGGGCATGATGGTCAATTAGCATATTCCCTCTTTGTTAGATAGGATGATTGTTCAATTTGGGGTTCTGATAATGGTATTGTAGTTATGTCTTTTATCACTACCTTCTAAATATTTTTTCTTCTTTTTTTTCAAATTTAATAAATCTTTATTGCTCAGATTATTACAATTTTTTCTCCTTTCCCTCCCCGCCTTCCCATAGCTCCCTTCCCTTCAGTTTCCCTTACCCCACCTTCTGCCCTTAACCCCCTCCCATTGTCCTCATCCATAAGTGTACGATTTTAATCCAGTCTCTTCCTGCACCCCCACACCCCTTTCCCCCCGATAATTATCAATCCACTCCCTTTCTTTGCCTCTGATTCTATTATATTCACCAGTTTATTCTGGTTCTCAGATTTTAATTCACTTAATTTTTAGATTCACTTGTTGATATATATGTATTTGTTGTTCATAATTTTTATCCTTTTTCTTCTTCATCTTCTTAAAGAATACCTTTCAGCATCTCATATAATACTGGTTTGGTGGTGATGAACTCCTTTAGCTTTTTCTTATCTGTGAAGCTCTTTATCTGCCCTTCAATTCTAAATGATAACTTTACTAGATAGAGTAATCTTGGTTATAGGTTCTTGCTATTCATCACTTTGAATATTTTTTGCCACTCCCATCTGGACTGCATACCATATTTCCTGGCGTACAAGATGACTCCCTAATTTTACAGTTAAAACATAGGTTTAGGCCTATATTCGCTGTATAAGACTACCCCCCACTTGAAAGAAAAGACTTACTTTGCCATCAAGATCTGCAGGTAATTTTTGTGCAATTTTGGTCTTTTGCCCCCGATTTTCAGTTGACTTTTTTTCGCTTCAAAAGTCGTCTTATACGCCGGAAAATACAGGTAGTTTCTGTTGAGAAATCAGCTGATAGTTGTATGGGTGCTCTCTTAAAGGTAACTAACTGTTTTTCTCTTGCTGCTTGTAAGATTCTCTCTTTGTCTTTTGCCCTTGGCATTTTAATTATGATGTGTCTTGGTGTGGTCCTCTTTGGATTCCTTTTGTTTGGGGTTCTGTGCACTTCCTGTACTTGTAAGTCTGTTTCTTTCACCAGGTGGGGGAAGTTTTCTGACATTATTTCTTCAAATAGGTTTTCAATATCTTGCTTTTCTCTCTTCTTCTGGCACCCACATAATTCTGATGTTGGTACGCTTGAAGTTGTCCCAGAGGCTCCTTACACTATCTTCAACTTTCTGGATTCTCTTTTCTTCTTGCTTCTCTAGAGGAGTATCCTTTGCCTCTTTGTATTACAAATCTTTGACTTGATTCTTGTGTTCCTCTAGTCTGCTGTTGGGTCTCTGTATAATATTTTTTATTTCAGTCAGTGTATGTTTAATTTCTAGTTGGTCCTTTTTCATATCCTCAAGAGTCTTGTTAAATTTATTGGCCTTTTCTAAGAAATTCTTGAAAAACCTTATAACCGTGGTTTTGAACTCTATATCCAGTCTTTTATTCTCTTCCATTTCTTTCGTTTGAGATCTATTTCCTTGTCTCGGCATTTTCACTGCTTCCCTGAGTTGATAGGATGGCTTTGTGTGTTTGGTGTCCTATATGGCCTGGTGGGTCAGCCTCCCCAGTTTCCTGAGGTAGACACTCTTGGTGCTTCCCTTTGTGGACTTCCTTGTTGTAGTTAAGTCTTGATTGTTGTTGGTATCACTGGGAGAAATTGACCTCCGGCCAATTGGGTGTGAGTATCAGCTGTGTCTACTCCAGGATACCTTCTGTATTGGAGACAGTCTTATAGGATCAGATTTGCAAAATTGCAAAAGCCTTTGTGCTCAGCTTGGATGAGGCAGAATCTCAGAGCTGAGCCAACAATCTTGGCTTCCAGTCAGTCCTGCCCTTGTGCTTGTGCCTCAGACCTCTGCCTTCCACGGATCCCCTGAGTTTCCGCCTGACAGTCCAGATTCTCCCTGCAAGAGCGTGGGTGCCCCAGGGGCTTGCCCAGAATTGGGTTAGGTCTCTGTAGTCTGGAGCTTCCAACTCCTTCCACTATGGAGAGGCCTCGGCAACCTCCACAGTCAGACCTCTCTTGCACAACTGTAGACCCTGCCTGCTGTGGCTCCCAGTGGCCCCGAGTCTCCCAGTCTCTGAGTCTCCTGATGCCTTTCTCTACAGTCCAGATTCCACCCTTATGAGCCTAGGTCCACAGGGTTTCTGATGGGGTTGGGGTTTAGTGCAGTCAGAACTGGGGTTCAGTGCAGCTGGGGGCTTCCTTTCCTCTCCTGCCAGCCAGGCACTCGGCCACCCTTCCTCTCTGTGCATGAGTATCTCCCTACCTCAGCGCTTTGTGGCTCCCCTGGTCTGTGAGCCTCTCTCCTTCTTTCTAGTTGTAGATTTTCCCACTCAGCCAGTTTTTCTAGGCCGCCATCTTGGTTTCTCCTCTTCTGAAATATTTATGAATGAAGTGAACAGAAACTTGATATTTGGGATTTGTGTCAAAATAGTGTATAGGTTGAGGGTGGGGAGGTGTGTATATAGATGAAGCAAAAATAGCCACAAGCTGAAAACTTGGGAGCTAGGAGATGGGAAAAGGGGTTCCTTGTACTGTTTTCTGATTTTTTGTACATTGGGTATTTTCAGAATTTAAAAATGCCCACTTGCATTAGGTTAGGAGCACGCCGCTGAGCAGCCATAGTGAAGAGCATGGACTTTGGGGTCAGATGAACCAGGGATCTTGACTGATCTCAGGGGTCACTTCAGTCTGGGACCCGGGTGTGTGTGTGTGTGTGTGTGGGGGGGGGGGGGTGAAGAGAGTAATTGGGGTAATTGGGAGGGACAAAATTCCAGGCAAAGGAAGGTCATCATTAAAGATACAGAAATGACAATGGAAGGAAGAAAAGGTTTGCGGAAGGGAGTTTGGTTTGGTTTGGTGACTGAGTCAGGGCTCTCCAGAGAAACAAAACAAATATCTATATCTATATCTATATCTATATCTATATCTATCTCTATCTCTATATCTATCTATATTTTATCTATATCTATGTATATATATATGTATACATATTTATAGTCACATACAAATATATATAATTTATATTATATATAAATATATCATTATAAATGATAAAACCAATGTTTGTGACCATTTGTTACAGCAGAAACAGGAAACAAAAAATTGACTTGTTTCCTTCAACAAAGAATGCACATTAAAAATGGAGTTTATATAAATTAATCATTTTATACATAATATGTATACAATTTATGTATACCTTAGAATTATATATTTATATAACATAAATATACAAAATATTTTATATATATATATATATATATATATATATATATATATATATATAGAGAGAGAGAGAGAGAGAGAGAGAGAGAGAGAGGGGGGGGGGGGGATTTTGAGGAATAGGTTCATGCAGTGGAGCTGGTGTTAAGTTAAAATCTTTAGGGCCGGCCAGCAGGCTGGCTGGAGATCCAGAGAAGAGCTGCCATTGCAGCATTTCCTCTCCCTGGGTGGGGGGTGGGGGGCTGTCTTTCTTTTTCTAAGTCCTTCAACTGATGCTCCTGGGGTGGAGCCCACTCCATTGTGGAGTATCATATTTACTCAAAGTCAACTGATTGAAATGTTACTCTCAGAAAAAAAAAAAAACTAAACAAAAAAAAACCTTCCAGTGACCGATGCTTGACTAAATGTCAAGGTCCCATGCCTAGCCAAGCTGACACCTAGGGTAACCATAGAGGCCCTGCAGTACTCCTGGCAGGATGCGTGCCCAGTGTCATCCCCTGTGACTTCCTGGGTCACACTCACAGGTACTGGGGGTTAGGATTGGGATCCCTTTGTTGGGGGGATAATACTCAACCCACAACACTGCCTACCACACCTACTCATATAAATATTTGGTGAATTAATGACTGCATGGAGAAATAGTGACTAAGTGGTAAGGTGACCAGATGCTCCCGCTTTTGGCAGGACAACCTCAATTTTCAATACATTTTCCCGCGTCCCGCGGTGTTTTAAAAAAGTCCCGATTTTTAGAAAGATTGGAAATATTCTTTCCAAAACTTGGGACTTTTTAAAAATGCTGCGGGACGTGGGAAAAATTGTTAACAATCAGGACTGTCCCGCCAAAAGCGGGATGGCCTGGTTTCCTTACTAAGTGCATGGTCTGGGAGTCCCTGTGTCTCCAGGAAACAGCAGATCTACATTGGTATGTTCCATGGAGGATGGAGAAAGGGCAAAATAAGTTTATGGGAGAGTTTAGATGAACATACACATGCCCTTATATGTGCGTGTGGACATACATACACACACACACACACACACACACACACACACACTCAGCCTCCCTGCACAGCGTGGCCCAGGGAGGAGTGGTGGCCCTAGGTGGGACCCTGGGCGGCCCTGTGCCCCCCCCCCCCCACCTGTCCCCCAGGGCCACGCTGTGGTGGGGCCCAGGCACCATTTTATTAGTTGTGATCTACTGTGGTTAATTCCCTTAATCTAGACTCGCTTGCCTATAAAGCCCAGACCTCAGGTATTGGATTTCCCTGATCAAAGGGCAGCGTGTGGGGGGCACTGCCCAGGAGGGCCTGGCGGGGCTCGTAAACACGGCTGGCCCGGGACACAGCACGCACCCTCCCGGGATGGGCCGATCAATGGCTGGACGACCCGTGTGAAATATTACTGCTGCCGAAGCGCTGCTCCTGGGATTTACGGCTGGGTATTAATCTGCCCTGCTTAATGCATTGACCTCTGCTCTCCAGCAATTCAGGGAACGGCACTGGTGGGGCCAGAAGCTAATTCCTTGGATTAAAGCAGAAAGAGCCCGCAGCGTTTGGAAGTGTCAGGGATAGCGTAAGTGCCGCCAAAATGTCTTTGGCTCTTCCCATCGCCGAGGCTGGGGATGGTTGGGGCCACACAGAGAGGAGAGGGCAGTACCTTTGGCTAAATGCCATCAGTACCTTTACTCAGCCGCTCTCTTCCTGCCTCCAGAACTCTGCTCATCTGTTTCACTCTGTGCTCCCTCCCCTCCCCCCCCCCCCCCCCTTCTCACACTTCCTCCAGAATGCTCTTCCTTCCAAACATCCTTAGGTCTCGCCTTGAATGTCACCTCCTCTAGGGAGCCTTCCTAACCTCCAAGTCTCTCTCATATATGCCCCTCATGTTGACCCATTGTCACTGTGGTTTTCCTAACCTTGCTTATCCACCAAGCTGTGAATCGCTCTGAAGGCAGGGACTGAATTGTTGCCCAGATCTGCAATGTAATAGACACCCAATAACTATTTATTACGTGAATTCATCCAAAGAAGTCCAGCAACAGCCAAGAGTGCAGTTGGCAGCATTTAGTGATGACGTCATTGTGTTTGGCATGTTGTCTTTTGACCATGCACTTGCTCTCTTTCTGCCTCAGTTTCCTCTTTAGTAAGACAGGAATGAGAAGAGTACTAAGGCCCTAGCTGGTTTGGCTCAATAGATAGAGCGTTGGCTCATGTCCTGAAGGGTCCCAGGTTTGGCTCCCATCAAGGGTACGTACCTCAGTTGCAGGCTCAACCGCTGGCCCTGGTCAGGGTGCATGCGGGAGGCAACCAATCAATGTGTCTATCTCACATTGATGTTTCTCTCTCTCTCTCTCTCTCTCTCTCTCTCTCTCTCTCTCTCTCTCTCCCTTCTCCTCTCTTTAAAAATTAATGAATAAATATCCGTGGGTGAGGATTAACAAAACAAAGAAACAAAAAAGAAGAGTACTAAATGCAGCGCATTGTCATTTGTTCATCCATCCAACAAATGTTTATTGAGCACGTACAGTGTGCAGGCTTTGATCTGGGCACTGGGGACATAACAACGAACAAAACAGACATTCTGGTGGTGGCAGACAGATAATAGAGGAGCTGGATTTGAGGGCTAAGGTGAAAAAATAACAGAATCTGGGGCTTCAGTTCTTGTCCCACCTGTGCTATTACCTCGTCACATGACTATATGTCATTTCAAGTCCCTTCCAAAACTATTTTAATTGTTTTTGCACACGTACTGTCAATGCATGCGTATCGACTTAGGTTGGGCATATTGTGTGAAAGAAGCCCATCTGAAAAGGCAATATATTGTATGATTCCAATCACATGACATTCTGGAAAAGGCAAAACTATGGACACAGTGAAAAGACCAGTGGCTGCAGGGGTTGGGGGTCAGGAGAGATGAATAGGCAGAGCACAGAGGATTTTTAGGGCAGGGAGGTTATTCTGTATGACACAGTAATGATGGATACATGTCAGTATACACCTGTCCAAACCTGTACAGTGCACGGCACCAAGAGTGAGCCCTTGTGTAAGCCAGGGACTTCGGGTGATAATCACGTGGCATGAAGGTTCACTGATTATAACAAATGTCCCCCTCTGTTGGGAGTGTTGATAGTGAGGGAGGCTGTGTGTGTGTGTGTGTGTGTGTGTGTGTGTGTGGCTGGCGGGTGGGGGAGGGAGGGAGGGTGGCAGGAGGTATATAGAAGCTCTATGCCTTCCAACCAATTTTCCCATGACTTAAAAGTGCTCTGAAAAGCAAGTCTGTTAGAAAAACATCTAATGAGCCAGAAGTAACCATCCATCAGGAGATTTCATGTCACAGTCACAATTCCTCAGCTCAGGAAGGTGAGCGATTCGGCCACACTGGGCTCACATCCTGATTGGCAGCCGCTGGGGGAGGGTGAGCAGAGGCAGCGCATTCTGGGGGCGCGCTGGCTGCAGTCCTCACCGCTCCGCCGTGTGCGCTCAGACGCCTGCCTCCTTCTCTGTGTTCCCCACTCGGTGCTGACAAGGGGGGAGAGGACACACATAGGGACGGGCACAGAGTGTTCGGGGCAGTGCAGGCAGCGTGGGCAGAGCCTCCCATCCCCTTCATCTGCTGGAGAGGCCATCCTGGCCTGGGCCCAGCTGGACCACGCAGGAGCCTGACTCTGCCCCCCTGTGGGTCCCTGAAGGAACAGGGAGCAGCCGGCTGACTGTGAGCAGATGGGAGATTTCCAGGTAGAGGGAAGGACTTCTAGAGAGAGAAGCCTGCTGGTCTCCGATGTCAGTGACTCAGGGGCGTTCCCATCCAGGGTGAGCTGTGCTTCCCGTAGAGCAGCCACCGGCCACGTGTGGCTCCGGAGCCCTTGCAGCGTGGGTGGTCCAACGGGAGAGGCACTGAATTCAAATGACATCATCCCTCCTCCTTGTAGGAGATGCGCTGGGACAGAGAGCTATTGTGGAGCCAAGGCTACACGGGTGGCGGCAAGAGTGGAACATGGAGAGATGCTCACTGACTGTGGGTGATGCTCACTGTGGGTGCTCACTAACTGGCTGTTAATTCAAAGTAAAGGATAACCCACTCCAGGGGTTTTATGGAGTCCTTAACATGTATGGAGTACTTAGTATGTGCAAAGCATTTTACGTAGACCATCCCATTTAATCCTCCCAGTATTCCTAGGAGACTAGAACTGTCTCCATTTCATGGATGAGGTACAGAGAAGGCAAGTGAGTTGCCGATGGAAAAAAGGAAATCTCTAAACCTCTAAACGTGCCTCACTCGGGGATGAGGGGTTTCTGTGTCCTCTCTGTGAGGAGGACAAAGGCCTTGGGTGCACGGTCCCTGCAGGGAGGTGTGGTGAGCCATCCATCCATCCATCCATCCATCCATCCACGGAAGGACCTTCATGCAGAGGCCAGTGCCCAAGAGGCTGGAGGCTCAGTCCATGGGGCTTTGAAATCGGAGCTTTCCTAGTATATTCACACATCTGCAACGAATCAGAGGATGAAGGACAGCCCCGGCAATGGCTCAGGGGATCTGGCAAGAATGGATGCCTTAGGGCCAGATAGAGAAGACCTATATGGTTTCCCTGTGGCATCTCAATGGGTCAGGGCATTTTACAGGGGAGTGGGGGGGTGGGGGTGGGGGAGAGTAGGCTGGTCTTTTGCCATTGACCAGTTGCAATGTCAGGAATATAGCCATGACACCCCGTGTCCCCTGGGTGGCTGCTATATGACCTGGTCTGCCATCCCCCTGGTTATCCCGGGTCACATTTTCCAAAGATAAGCCGTTAAGGGGCATGTCGAAGACTGGGGATTTATGCCTGAGAAACTCACCTTCCCTGGTCTGGCTGCCCCTGACCCTGCCTGCGGCTGCCAAGGCTGACCTGGGAAAGAATAATGGTTATAAGGGGCTTTCCAGGAAGCAGGGCCCAGGGTGGGGTCTACACCTGAGAACTGTGCCTTTGTTAGAGCCGGAAAGGGCTTGAACTGTGACTTGTGGGCTGTTGAGCAAAACATTGGAAGAGTGTAGGATCAAACAGCCCAGGGTTCAGAACTTGGCTTAAGAAACCTCAGTGCTTTCATCTATACAATGGGGGTAATAGGAATGTATGCCTCAGGAAGTTGAACAAAGCTTCAGGGAGATGTAATGTATGTCAGTGGATGGACACAACGCATGATAACTGGGAAGAAGGATGCTGACCCAATTTTCCTCACATCGCTATAGCAGCTCAGAGGTCCATTGGGGACCTAAGGCCCTTGGGATGTTAGGACAGGGTGAAGGGGGCCTCTCACAATATTGCAGTAGAAGGAGTATAACATCTGCTTTGCTGCACAGATTTAAGTTCATATACACTTTCCCCCGGGCTAACCAGGGGTTCATCAGATCATTCATTTTCTGTGGGTGCTTCAAAGCTTGCTTGTTAAAGACTCTCCAAAATGGCCCAATGCCTTGTCTCATGACTACCTTTGGCTCTTGTATGAGGAGAGTTCTTGAGGTCAGCTCCCATCCTTCTGAGAGATGCTGAGAACAGAATAACCCTCAGGTAGCAACAGTGAGGGCTCAGTCCGCTTGGCACACACTGCGCCCCGGATTTGTCAGGCCTTTCCACCGCAGCCCTAGCCATCTTAGCCGCCTCAAATAAAATCGGTTTGTGCTCCTGAACATCTTTGGTGATGGCTGGACGCCTCCAACCGGGATGCCCAGGCATATATTGAGCACCCACTGTATACCAGGCAGTTCTTAGTGCTGGTATTCCACAGTAAACCAAATGTCAGTATTTTCACCCCCACACTATTTCGAGTGTCCTGGCCTCATAGTGCCCCAATGTCTGAAGAGGATTGAATGCCTCCTCTTCTCCAAAAAGGTAAGTGATCCTCCTCCCTAACACTGTCTTAATTTCTGTGGCTTGTTACCTCAGTCAACCGTGGTCCGAAAATATTACATGGACAGCTCCAGAAGTAAACAATTCCTATTGAAACCTTTTTTTTTTTTTTATTTCTTAGATTTTATTTTCCAACCACAGCGAACGTCCAACATCACTTTGTCTTGGTTTCCGGTGTGCAGCACCGTGCTCAGGCGGGAAGTCGCTTGCAGAGGCCAGTGATGAAATCTCGCGGTGTTTCATTGTCCCGCTGCACGTGACTCCGCCCCTTTTCCCCGGAGTTTCTCCCAGCAGCCACCACTCCAGCCAGCTGAGCAGTGGCCATCTTGGTCCGAAGGGACACACCTGAGAGAAGCCCACAGGTGCCCCTGTAAGGGCCAAGGCGAACGTTCTGGGCTCGAGGAGGAGAGAAAAACCGGGGGAGGCTGATGTTGCTGAGACCCATGCTGAGAAAGAACCTTCCACCGTGAAGTTGTGAGGAAGGAAAGATGCTCCCGCTGGTCTGGCCGTCGCACCTCAAACTGCGGAAGTCCCGGCCAGACCACCTGCTAAGCGCACAGTGGAGCCGGAAGTGGCGACGGAGTCCTGAGGAAGGACGTCATCCTTGTCGAGCGTGACGTCAGAAGGGCAGCGGCAGCCGGGCTGGGTGGCAGCACCTGCATCATTCTTCCCGCTCCCGCTCATCACGGAGCCACAGGGTCGTCTCCCACCGCCACGGGAAGAAGGGTGAGTGCAGTACAATACGGTGTTTCCAGACAGCGAGGCCCATTCTCATAATCTGTACAGTCTACCGTGATCGTCTTTCTGTTTCATTAGTGGCTATTGCTGTCACTGTCCTACGGTGCCCAGTTTATAAACTAATCCCTATAGTAGGGAAAAAACACAGCATCAACAGGATTCTGTACTGTTCGCATTTTTAGGCAACCACTGGGGGGTCTTGGAATGTATCGCCCTCAAATAAGGGGTCCACTGTCAGTCTGCGTCCTCACTCCCGGCCCCCATGAATATGACCTTGTTTGGAAATAGGGTCTTTGCACATGTCATGAAGTCAAGGATCTTGGAGATGAGACCATCCTGGATTCCATTCTGGATTTGGGGTGGGCCCTAAATCCAACTACCGGTGTCCTTATAAGAGAAAGAAGGGAGAGGAGACAGGCGCAGGGAGAGTTCTGCATGCCTGTGGAGGCAGAGGTGGGAGCGTGCATTCAACAGCCATGGGATGCCAAGGACACTGGAAACCAGGAGAGGGCTGAGCGCAGCAAGGAACTGACTCTTCGGCACCTTGGCTTCTGGCCTTCAGAACTGGGAGAGAATATGTGTCCATGTTTGAAGCCACCTAGTGTGTAGTAATTTACTGTGGAAGCTCTAGGAAACTAATACGGAGTCTAAGACATAGATTCTGCATCCATTTCAGGGGTTTGGGGGCAGCTTGACACATAAACACATGAACATGTAATAAGACTTGTCATAGACAACTCAGCCCAGCACTAAGGGAGCACAGAAAAAGGATCACATAAACCTTCCTAGAGGCAGGACTGGAAGGCTTCATGGAGGAGGCGACTTTGTACTGCATTCTCAAAGGCTGTAATTTTCAGATAAAAAAGAGGGAAAATGGCACTACTAGTATAGGCAGACAGGGAACCTGTATAAAGGCATGGGGATGATAAAGAGCATGGTGACTTCTTTGGCTGGAGGACAAGGCACTTACAGGGCTTGGAAGAGGGGAAGGGGGTGGGAGTGAAGAGAGGATTTCATACAGGCTTGGAATATTGTGTAAGTTGGGTTTGATCTAGGTCCTGAACAAGCTTGGGAAGGAATTTAGTTCTTCAGCGGTAATAGGGAGCTATAGAAGCTTCTCAAGTAGAGGAGTGCATCTATCTGTAAGAACTCACTGTTGCCAGAAACAGCATTCACTTTAGCTAGTGTTTGCACTAAAGGATTATGTAGATGTTGCCAGAAAGCTCACAGAATTTCCAGGACAGAAACTCAGGCTGAAAATCCGCACAGCTTGCATTACACCCCTGGGTGTTCCATCAGGAATAGGCACTGCAACATCAATTTGTTCTTCCACTTACTCATGCATTCAGTGGTTGCATCTTGTATGTGCCCTGGCTGGGGATTGAACCCACAACCTTGGCATATTGGCACGACGCTCTAACCAACTGAGCTACCCTGCCAGGGCCTTAGAATTTTTTTTTTTTAATGTACCTCTCTAATAGCCCAGAAAGAAGACAGAAAAACATATTGTTGAGGAAGATGAGCATGAGCACGTGAGGGGTCAAACAGGGTCTTTAGAGCCAAGAATTGATTAAAAGTTGGCTGATTCTCAGACTCCTATGCCCACTTACCCTAAACTCGGTACCTCTTGGCAAAAGGGGGTCAAAGTTTGTCTTAGACTCTTTTCTAACTTCGAGGAAATATGGTGCTATTTGATGATGGTAAATGAGGCTCAGATGATGGTAAATCAGAGCTGAATTGAAACCCTGCCTTCTCTCTTCCTGGCTATGCAGTCATAGGCAAGTGACTCAACACTTCGGAGCCTCAGTGTTTGCAATCTGTATAAAGCGGATATTGACATCAGGCTTGTTGTGAGTCTTCAACAGCCTGGTAGAGTTAGTGGGCCTGGTGCATAGACAGCACTCAAAACGTGTTAGCTGTGGCTATTGCTGTGATCTCCCTGCCTTGCACGCTTCTTATCTGTCTTCATCGTGTCATTTCTCCTGAGAGGTGGTGATTCATGCTCCTCCTCCCACCCAGACAGGGCAGTTCCTGGTACTCCATGTCCCTGTGCTCCCATTCCCTCCCGAGACTCAGCAGCACACGGCTCTCTCTCTGCTTGTTTGTTCTTTCCTGTTTGCTCAGAGCTGATGTCATTAGTTTAATGCAGGCGCCCGACATCAGGGTCTGCGTCGCAGTGACTTGCTTTGTATTTATACTACAGGGATGCTTAAGAGTGTTTGGTGACGATGGTGTATCGCAAGTGACAGATGAGTCAAGAATGCTCCCCACACTGGTCCAAAGCTGCCAAGGGAAGGTTTAGACCCTCATACTTACCATAAACAGATGTGCAAGTAAATGCTAGGTGGGAGGGATGGAAAGATGGTTGGGGGAGGTGTCTGCCTGTTTTGTTTATCTGCATAATTGGAGATTTTTTCAGGTCAGGGACTCTGCTTGATCCCTGTCCCAAAGTCCAGTGTTCAGCACAGTGCCTGGCACATAATGGGCTGATAAATCCATATTTGTCTTATTCTTTGTTAATTTGAGAATTGTTTTTGGAACTGTGCTGGGCTCTGAGCGAGACTCTGAGGATATAACAGTGAACAAAACAGGCAGTCTCTTTGGGATGACAGATTTGTAATGAAGTAGATTCACTGCAGCAGGTCCTGGGCTGGAGGTCTGATGGGGCCACAGAGAACCACAGCTCTACCTGGGGGAATTGCAGGACACAAGTACTTGAGTTGGGTCTTGATAGGAGAGGGGTGTCCATCAGGTGGAGGATGGTGACATGGGTGTGGTGACATGGGTGTTCCAAGAGAGGGAACAACATGTGCAAAGTCATATGGTAAGAAAGCGCCAGGTGTTTTAGGGACTAGCAAATAGCATGTAATGGCAAGAGCTTAAAGGTAAGTGAGAGAATGAGTCTGGAAAGATAATTAAAAAAAAAATCTTCACCTTAGAATATGTTTGTTTTTCTTTATTGATTTGTAGAAAGATTGGAAGGGGCACACAGAGAGAAACATTTATGTGAGAGAGAAACATCAATCAGTTGCCTCCTATATGTACTCCAACTGGAGAATCAAACTAGCAACCAAGGTATGTGCCCTGACTGGGAATTGAACTTGTAACCTTTTGGTATATGGGATGATGCTCCAACCAACTGAGCCACCCGGCCAGGGTCTGGAAAGATAATTTGAAGGCAGTGGGTAGCTATGGAAGGATTTCCATGGAATGTCTTAGTCATATTTATATTGTCTAAAGACTACTGTGGAGGTAGAGTGGAGAAGATGGTAAACAGCCTTCTCTGATCTTCTTGGTGGACATGGTGGAAAATCTGAGAGCCAGAAGGCCTTAAGCACATCCAGTGATGTGCTGGCTCACCCCCACCCCCCCCCCCCCAAAAAAAAAAAAAACACAAAGCAAAACAAAACAAAGGGCCCTAACTGAGGCTCTGCAGACTGAAGGGTCCTAGGTTCGATTCCGGTCAAGGATATGTACCTTGGTTGCAGGCACATCTCCAGTAGGGGGTGTGCAGGAGGCAGCTGGTTGATGTTTCTCTTTCATCAATGTTTCTAACTCTCTATCCCTTTCCCTTCTTTTCTGTAAAAAAAAAAAAAAAAATCAATAAAATATATTAAAAACAAAACAAAGGTTGTGATTTGTAGCTTTTGCCAATTTCCATAGTGTAAATACTGGCACTGTGGCTGCTTTCAAGCTACCAACATGATGTTGCTGAGAGTGCAGTTGGCAAGTGATGTGCACCCTCTTGGTGAATGTGGTGGGAAATATCAGAGCCAAAACACTGTATTATGTCCCTTACAGAGCTCTGGTAGAGGGAACAGTCCCATGAGGACAACCTGTGGGAAAGAGCTCTGGCAATGGTAACCCCAGTGTGAGCTGGAGGCGAGTAGTGAGTGCTTCAGCATTCAATCCAGTCTTCCCACTAGCATTTCCCTGCAGGGACTCATTTCACTTCACCATGTGGTTTGCATCCATCACTCTAAGTTCCAACTGGTACAGGCAATGAGTGAATCCCCTACCCAGACTGCAGCCGTTGGCCCAGGGATAAGTATCCCATCAGAGCCTGTAAAATGCAAGAAGGCACTTGTTAAGGTTTCTGACCAAGACAGGCTTCACTTCCCTTCCTTTCCACCAGAGGAGGTGCTCTCTCTTCCCAGAATGGGGGAGGAGCCACGCCAAGACCATGTTGCTAGCAGAAAGGAGGCTCCTGGAGCCCTGAGGGGCTTGTGTGGAAGTCTCAAGGTGAGCTAATGTTCTCCAAAGCTAACACTTTCCTAGACAGAATGGAAAGGAGGGCAACTAGTTTAACTTCTGGGTCCTTCTTTTAACCTGCCTGACCTGGCATGGACTTTTTGGTTCTGTGGACCAATATATCCCCTTTTTGGTTAAGCCAATTAGCATTGAGATGGTAGGACTGTCACTGTCACCAGCACTCATGACCACCATCATGACTTACTTCACTGATGAAATGACCAACCCCCAAATGCATAGCCTGCTGAGGAGCTAGATCAGATGGCTGCAGCTTCAAGGAGGTTTTGGTCTGTGTGGTCTACCCCGTTGTCAGGCAGACAGGGCTATGCTCTACCCCAGGGGGATTCTGGAAGCCATTGATCAGGTTTCAGTTTAATTATTATTTACTAGAGGCCCAGTGCATGAAATTTGTGCATGGAGGATGTCCCTCAGCCTGGCCTGTACTCTCTCCAATCTGGGACCCCTTGGGGGATGTCTGACTGCCGGTTTAGGGGCATTAACAACAGCCATTAGGAAAATCACACAGAATGTCCTTGATATACAAACTGTTGTTTTATGAGTTGTTTTAATAATAATGGCCATTCCTTTAAATAATATCTGCTTACATACAATACAGCTGATACTATGTGAATTCAGAATGTTAATATCACAAAATCATAGAAGATTATAGTGGAAATAACCTTGAATTGTCTAGTCCAAACTTTTATAAATATTGGAATTCCCTTTTCAAAGATTTTGAATGCTTTTTGTCCTAAGAAGCTTAACCAACTTTTGAGTCAACCCATTTTCTGTGAAAGAACTGGAGGACTCCGGTGGCAGGTGTGTGAAGCAGAAAGGACAGGGGGACTCTAGCAGCAGGCAAGCGGCCACAGTGTGTTCCTGCTTCCTCTTCCAGGACTGGGGGACTCAGGCAGGGCTGAGGGGACTGGGTGCCGCCATCTTGTGGCTATGGTGCCACCATCTTTGTGATGGTGTGATGGTCAATTTGCATATTTCCTCTTTATTAGGTAGGATACAAAATATGTTTGCATCTACTGTGTTAGACCCTGATGTAGGGGTTGCGATAGAGCAGGGAACAAAAAGCTGCCTTTATCTAGTATATTTGTTTTTCCAGTTATTTAAACTTATTTGAACTTCAGGTGACTGTTTGAGGTGAGCAGGGCGGATTATCTTCTTCTGCAGAAAAGGAAAGTAA
Organism: Pipistrellus hanaki; assembly: GCF_964339955.1. Taxonomy (NCBI): domain Eukaryota; kingdom Metazoa; phylum Chordata; class Mammalia; order Chiroptera; family Vespertilionidae; genus Pipistrellus; species Pipistrellus hanaki. The sequence goes on along the minus strand of NC_140521.1, from coordinate 19,194,425 downwards.
GTATAGTGACTTACTCGAGGTACCCAGCTTGTATGTCAACAGCAGGGTTGGGGAGCCAGGTCTCTGGACTTCTTTTGTAGTGTCCACTCTATTATCACTGGCAGCTGCTGATGCAGGCACACCCAGAATCCTCTTGTCCTTCTTTTTCTGAGCACATTGTTCATTCTGGGTCCTTTTCATTTGCTCATCTGGTTCTGCTCTCCATCATTATCCAGATAGCCAACTTACACAGATGGAATAATGAGTTCCTGTGTCTTCGGTCTTCTCTTTGGATTTGACCAGTGGTGTCCTTGGAAGGAGAAGAGAGGGAGGAGGAAGAGGGAGATTTCTTTACTCCATTGTTTCCCTGCCTTCTGAGTTGTCTTGGCTTCTAGGTCGCCACTTCTATCCAGGAGGACTTTGCTACACAACTCTCTTTCCTTGGATCTAGTTACCATCATGTGTCTCCTCTTCATAGACCCAGGAATACATATGTCAACTAGGTGGTTCAGTACTTAAGTCATGAGTCATAGATAATAGCGTTTGTGGCTGAGAAGAAGTTGCAGACCTGGGCTCCAAAATGTGACATGTGGAGCAGGTTACACTACCTGGCAACCACTGGTACAAGAGGGATGAAAGACAGTTTAAACAGATCTGAGCCCAATTTACAGCCCAGAGTCCAGTGTCAGAATCTGGGGCCTGAAGTCCATACTCCATTAAATTTTTGGGATAGCTTGTTACGCAGCATGGTGTGGCATAGCTGACAAATACTGATGGCTTGAGTCACTTGGACGATGGTCCTCCCATGTGGCACTGTTACACAAGGATCATTACTCCTGTGTTTGCTAAAACTGTCCTCCGTCCCATTGCAATTTTGCAATCATGTGCCTTCTTCCCCTGACCCTCATGCAGACTTAACTCTGTAATTCCTTTTCCTGATAACCTCTGTTCTCCAGGACGGATGGGGCTTGTGAGCATGTGATTGGAAACAAGCCCTATGGGATCATGCATTAGAAAAGCAGGAAGACCTTCCCCCCACCTTTCACTTCACTTTTCTGTTGCCCATTAAGCCATGTAATTTAGGAGACCTCAGAGCTTTGAGTGGCTCCAAATTTATTTGGGGGAAGGACACAGGGAGGGGGGACATGTGGAAGAAGTTACTTATGCAACATCAGTGACGTCATGGAAACGGAGGAAGACAGAAGCCAATCCAGTATGGGACATTTCCTTCAGGAAACGGCATGGCCAGATGGATCGAGTGTTTGACTGTGTTCGGCACGAACAAACTTAGCTTTTCTTTTTATGAAAGCAATAAGCATTTATAAAAATCCACCGCTTCCACCCTCCACCTAACTTATGAGCCCTTTAACTCTAACCTTCTCGTGACCCGCAGCTTATAGAGACCCAAGTCATTTAAAACTCAATCCAAAGTGAAACACGTTTCAGCCATGGTAAAATTAATTCTTTCACTCTTCATTGCTCTGAGACCTCATGGGGGGATCTGTGGCCTAAAGGGGGCCTGGGGAAGGCAGAGAGGGAGAGTGTTTGAATAGAAAGAGGCTTCTAACAGGAAAGATATTTATAAAGTTGCATTTGGGTACCATTGAGTTGGGAAGGAATTTGTTATAATGGCAATATATAAATCTTTGAATGGTCTCATAAATCATAGCCCCATGCCCAGCCAATCAGAAGCCACGGAAACCTGGCACTTCGGAGCACTCAGTCGTTACTAGAAAGATCCTGTGTGGCTCCTTGGAAGCGGAATCGGAAAATCTGGCTACATTTGGGGGTGTGTGGAATGTCTTGAATTACTTCTCAAACATTTTAGATTTGATAAAACCCAAGACACAGCTTTTCCAGCCCCATTTCCCTTCCCCACCTAGAATTATTATTAAACCCATGTGGACATCAAGAGAGGCTTAATCCATGTGTTTCTGATTCATTTACACTTAACTCATCAAAATATTGTTTTTAAAGGGCCGTTTGTTGTCCAAAAAGCCTTTCCCCCTTAAGCTTGAAAGCTCAACTTCGCAGAAGCAGGAAGCTGCTTTTTGCCAAGAGTAAATGGGTGAGAAGTCCAAAGGGCTTGGGTTTTGGAAGTTTGTGCGGCGAATGTTCAAACAAGTTCTGAATGGAGCCAAATCTCTTTTTCTATCTTTGAGACATCTCGGGAGAGCAGTGGAGGAAGTTTCAAGGAAAATCATCTCTTCCCAAACTGCGTGAAATTGCATTCCCATGAGAAGCGTGGCCAGACCAGCCAGAAATACAAAAATGCAGGGATGGAAGAAGACCGAGGACGGTGACCTTGTGACATGAGAGAGCATTGCCTTGAATAGTAGTAAAAGCCGCATGTTTTATGTCATAGCAAAGTCACTAGGGTCCTTATGCCAGTGTTCCCTGTCTGAAGAGTGGACATCACTGTGTTCTTGTCTACCAACGTCTATTCCTTCGTGTGTCTTAACTCACTTGACATCCTGGTGAAGGAGGTACTGTCATTATCCTTGCTTTACAGAGGGGGAAACTGAGTCATGGAGAAGCTGAATAACAGGTCCAAGCTCATGTTTCTAGAAAGGAGTGGGGATGGAATTCAAACCCAGTTCATCTGCTCCCAACACCTGAGCCTGTCTACCTTATACCACACTGTGTGTGGCTAGTTGGTGACTGGTTCATTCACTAAACCATTGGGGATGGAGATTCTGTGTGCCAGTCACAGGAGATACTGTATCAAGGAGGAAGGACAGGCTCTGCCTGCATGGAACTTAATCTGGTGGCAGAAGATGACAAGATATCATTTACTTGAGCCTGGGAAGTACTCAATTTATATGTTGAAATCCTAACCCCAGCACCTCACAATGTGACTTTATTTGGAAATAAGGTTATTGTAGATATAATTAGTTGAGTTGAGGTCATACTGGGGTCCTGTGGGTCTCTAATCCAGTATGTCCTGAAAAGGGGAAATTTGGAGACAGATGTGTGAATATAAAGGCAGAAATTGGGGTGAGGTATGTAGAAACTTAGGAACTCCTGAGATTGGTAGCAAACCTCCAGGAGCTAGGAGAGCTGCCTGGAATAGTCCTTCCCTGGCCCCTACAGAAGGAGCATGGCCCTGCCCACACCTTGAACTTGGATGTGCAGCATCTACAGTTGTGAGACAACTCCAGGACTGCATTGTGCTTTTTCTTTCTCTTTTATTTTTTAAATATATTTTATTGATTTTTTTACAGAGAGGAAGGGAGAGGGACAGAGAGCCAGAAACATCAGTGAGAGAGAAACATCAATCAGCTGCCTCCTGCACACCCCCTACTGGGGATGTGCCTGCAACCAAGGTACATGCCCTTGACCGGAATCGAACCTGGGACCCTTCAGTCCGCAGGCCGACGCTCTATCCACTGAGCCAAACCATTTTTGGCTGCATTGTGCTTTTTCATGGCAGCCCTAGCAAATACATACAGGTGGGAAGGTATTAGCTAGAGAGAGCGGGGAGCAATAAGAAGGGTGGAAAAAGAGAAGACCAGAAAAAGAAAGGGCATGTGCCAAATCTCAGAGGGAGGAGGAAATTGAAACATTTGAGGATGTGGAACTAGGAACAAGGGGAGACAATGGGTAGAAGATGGTCCAGGTGGACACCATACCCCAGCATCACTAATGCATAATGTGGCATCCACGTAAGGGACAATGGGAGACCAGTGAAGGGTTTTAACTAGGGGGCAGAAATGACTGGTTTTGAATTTTAGGAACAGTGCCCTGTTTGTCATGTGGAGAGTTAAATTGGGTGCAAATGGGAGTCTTTTTGATGGAATGATGTGAAGATTCAAATTGGTTGGCTCTGATTCATCCAGACAGTCATGTGTTGAAGACTGCCTCCATTAGCTCCTGGCCACAGTGCCCTGTGTCTTGTCTTTTCTGGGTCCATGCTTTAGGGTTTGGTAGTTACCCTGTCATCTTCCAGGAATGTCCTCCTTTGCTTATGTAATCCAGAGTTGGCATCTGTTGCTTACAACTGAGAAAATCCTAAATGAATACTCTTGTATAGTCAGAGCTCAGAAATGGATGAGTGGAATTAATCATTATGAATCATAAAGACCTCCCCTTGCCAGCTTCAGAAAGTGGTCATGTTTGAGTTGGATGGGGACGTGGATGATTTACGTGACATTAGGCGCCATGCAAAGAGGAGAGAACCACTGAGCTCATGGGTTTTAGATGTCACAACTGGAGTCCCTCTGCCCAAGGGGATCTCATGTTTTACTTGCTTGTCAGAGGCATAAATCTGAGATGGAAGAGTAAAACACACACACACACACACACACACACACACACACACACACAGTCCACTCCCTAAAGGCTCACGCCAAATATCTCCTTGTCATGGTTATTTATCTTCGGATGGTCATTGGTCTGGATCTTTGTGAAGGTTACCCTCTACTAATGCTAGCATGCTTATTTCCAGACTGTCAAAGTCATCCTAGAAAGTGGGCCCATTAGGCCAACCTGGTAAAAAGTTGCACTCAAGGATTTGGTTGCTCCCTATATCTTTCATAACGTGGAGTAAAATGAGGAGTGACTCTGCAGATTTTCATGTGTCATTCCACCTTCTACCAACACCATTCCACCTGACACCCAATGGGCTCTTAAACATCTCAAACAAATGCCAACTCATGAACAGGCTTTGTTTCAAAAACATGGTAACTCAGATGATGGGAATGACTATGCATTTTACCCTAGAAGCATTGTTACACCTGTGCAGAGTAGTAAGCATAGAAGCATCTCATTTCTTTACCTCCTCAACACTTATCCTCATACACACATTCTCTCATATATGTCCATGTCTATGTCAAGATGCATTACAAACAGAGTAGAAGAATATACACCAAATTGATAAGGCAGATATCTTTGAATAATGGGATAATGGGCAATTTTTCTTTCCACCTGTTATATTAACCATTTCTTCCCTTCGATGACCATGATGAATTGTAGAATTAATCATCAAATAATACCTATGAAAAGAGAAAATGTATTTTCAAAGTTATTGTACATCTCAAGCCAAGTCAAGTATTAGTCTAATAATTTAACTGCACTGGCTTTAGAATATTAATATTTTTACTAACCAACACAAACAATGATGATTTTTAAAGCTTATTTAAAGAATGGTTTCTGAATATAGTACTAGGCTGAAGTTTTGGGAGTATAAGGACTATGTATATGGTATCCAGCATTAGCACATAATAAAAGGAGACAGGCAAGAAGGGAGGCAGAAAGAGTGGTGTGGTGCAGTGGAGAGAGCTTTAGAAGATGGAGTCATTTTAAACTTTCAACCTAAGGTCTGCTTTAAACCTGTTAACCGAGCGGGACGTATAAATATGTCAAACGTAAACAATATCGGGAATGGGTAGGACATATGAATATGACATGGAAATATATGTTGCGCCCTGAGAGGGACGGTATATATTTTTTGTAATCTTTATAATTGTTTATAAAATTTATAATTTTTTAATTTGATATTTTCATTTTTTTTTTTTGGTATTCTTTTCTATTTTTTTTTTTTGTAATTTTGTATTTTCCTTTGTGCTTTATATATAAATAAATGAAAAAAATATATATATCATTTATTTTAATTAAGTATAAATAAAAAAATAGTAATAATATGAAATTACGTCCTCCAGGCATGACGTATTGACACATCCTAGTGAAAGAGTATGCGCCCATTACATGTTGTGTAATTAAAAAGGGAACTCCCCGGTTAACAGGTTAACCAAAGCATGTGGCTTTAGGTAAGTTATTTCCCCCTTAAGCCTTGAAGATAGGACTAAATTGTTCTAGATAAGGTGCTGGTAAACTCTGGCCTGTGGGCCAAATCTGGCCCACTATTTGTTTTTGTCAATAAAGTTTTATTGGGACAATCCAAACTAATTTTTTAGATAGCATCTGGGCTGCTTTCTTGCCATACTGGCAGAGTTGAGTAGTTGCTACAGAGATATTATGATTTGCAAAGTCTAAAATATTTACTCTCTGGCCCTTGATAGGAAAAGTTTTCTGACCCTTGGTCTAGAGGACTCTCAGTTGAATTCCATATGGGAATCTGTATTGCATAGGGCTTGGTTTTCCAATCCTGTGATCTTGGGGGTAGGGTTTGTATTCTCCTCCCTGATTGATCCCCATCTCAACCCAGGATGGGGAGGAAAGGTGGTCAAGGATGGCCTTTGAACTGTGATCCTCCCTAGTGAATGATTCATCTTGTGACTATCCTCATCTGCTGCTGGAGGGTGGGCAGAGTCAGCTGGGAGGAGGAATCTGAGGGTGGGGATGGAAAAGTCCACCATTAGGATGATGCTCCTAAGCCAGATTATCACCCAAGGAATTGATATCGCCATCAACACCCTTCAAGGATCTGTAAAATTCATACTCAGGTCCTTCCTGTCCTGTCTCTTATGCTGCTTATAGATGTTTCTGAACAGCATTCTTCATCGATTCTTGGAATCATTTTTCTTTCCTGTGCAAAATAATCATAATCATCTTCCTGAAGATGTTCAAGTGTCAGGTGTCAGAGCCCATCCTGTGCATGTGTGCATGCGTGCACATGTGCTTGTTTTTCCCTCTGATGGAGTTATCTTGTTCTGGTTGGGCTCCTGAATTATAGATTATATTCTCTTTGCCTTTTCATGGATGCTGAAACCATTTCAAGTGACCCTGCACCTTCCCCACTTCGGGCTTTGTGGACAAGACAGCCCCGGTTTCCCAGGAAAACAACCCCTTGCTGCACCATCTGTGTCTAATCAACTGCAGGGGCCTTCTTCCCACCAAAGAAAGCACTGATCAGGAGTGGCCAGAACCCTTTTCCGTGGGAAGACAGGCCACTGGTCCTAAAGGCCTGGAGACCCTGAAGCAGTGTGTAACCAATGACCCCTCTTTTCCCCCCACTTCCTGGGGCATTCCAAGAGCTTATTACAGAGGATCCTCCACCCCCCGCCATTAAAGCACACTAGTCATGACTCAGTGCGGTTGGTCTGTCTTGGTTTTCCTCGGGGGAGTCTGTCCTCACTTGACTCTGATTTCCCGGATAAGCTGAACAGAAAATGAAGACCAAACATTTTTGCATTTCCAATCCTTCTGAGCCCTTGTGAGTGATGAGCTCTTTCTGGATCCAAGTCTTGCCCCCAGTGGTGCCTCTACAGCCCACGTGGCACTGTGTTTCTCTGGGGCTATTAGCATAAGTTGGCATCACTCAAAGACGAGGGAGAGGATGATATTGTCATATTTTGCATAAGAGTCCACATCTTTTCATGTTTTCCTTCTAAGGATGAAATCAAATGATGGGTGCAAAGTCTTTTCTAGAGCAATAGGTCCTAACCTATAGTGTTTACGTGAATCGTTAGAATGCAGGTTCTGATTATGTTGGTCTGGGTGGGGACAGGGAATCTGCATTTCAAAAAAGCTCCCAGCTGATGCTGCTGGTTTGAGGACCACACTTTGAATAACAAGGTTGGCTAACATAACAAGATTTTAATAAGTGGTGTTCAACTGGATGAGTATTGGTCTCCCCTTACAAGTCTACTAGACTCTCAATAGCCCCTGATACTGACAAGAGGTGGGAAAGAGATGCACACCCATGTTTGCTGACCAGCCTGCTGCAGTGCTCGGGACTTCTGGTATACCTCCATCGGCCTGAGACAGCAAGGTGAGGGTGCCATATGGTTAAACAGGTGAGTGGTTCTGTTTAGGCAACAGATAGTTATGAGCACCCACTCCTCCCTTCAAATCCAGTGACCATGCCAAGTGTTGGCAATGGGGCCTTTACATGTCCTCATTTCTATCTCAGGGTGTGTGCTCTTGTATCCACTGCCCGACATGTTCTTTCTCCAAGGCTTCTCTTGGCCACGCACTGCTTGCCTTTAGAGCTCAGCTCAAATGTCACTTCCTCTTAGGGACTTTCCATGACCATCCAGTCAAAAGTACCATCCCCTCCTCTATTTGCATCTTGTTACCCCATCAAGCTTCTTTCAGAAACCTTATCACTCTTTAAAATTGTTCATTTGTTCATTTTGTCTCTCCACATGAGAACATCAGCCCAACGAGAGGACCTGTGTGTCTTGTTTATTGCTGCTTTTCCTGAGTCTGGCGAAGCACCCGGTGCATGGTTGGTGCTCAGTCAATGTTTGCCAGATGAATGAACAGCCCAGAAGAAAGTTTACAGGGACACTGTTTGAACGACTTCCAGAATCCCTTCTGATCACCCTGACCTAGCAGGAGTTACAGGTCATCTACTAATATACTGATGGTGAGTGACTCTGGCTGGGCTGATAAAGCTGCTCCTTTGAGGACCTCTGTGGTCCGTAGGTATTAGTAGAGTCCCAGCTAATCTGTGAAATTAATTGAAAGCCACAGAGCCACTTACAATTGGTATATTAATCTGCTCAGGCTGCCATAACAGAATACCCAAAATTGGAGGGTGTAAACAATGGAAACATATTTTCTCCCAGTTCTGGAGGCTGGAAGTCCAAGATTAGGGTACCCGCAGGGTTGGTTCCTAGTGAGACCTCTCTCCTTGGTGCACAGGTGACACCTTCTCACTGTGTCCTCACATGGCATTTCCTCTGTGTGAGTGCGTGGAGAGAGAGCTCTGAGGCACCAGCTCTATAGGGTTAGGGCCCCATACTTATGATCACACGTAACGTAATTACTCCCTTATAGGCTTCATTTCCAAATACACATTGCGGGGTTTGGATTCCAATATAGGAATTTGGGGCAGAGAAGGGAGACCCAATTCAGTCTATAATGCTTGTTTTTAAGAGATTCTGACTTACCCAGGCTAACTCCAGGTAAACATGTTTATGATAGGAACATTAGGAGAATACAGGAGAGCTTCTTGGTGGGATGCTTGGGTTCTCAAAAGCTATTCTGTGATGTCTATTCTAATTCCATCATTAAGGTGAGCACTGCAGTGAGCAACCACTTTTTTTCCTCTCTTTTTAAAAATATATTTTTTCATTGATTTCAGAGAGGAAGGGAGAGGGAGAGAGAGAAACATGAGTGATGAGAGGCAGTCATTGATTAGCTGCCTCCTGCATGCTTCACACTGGGGATCCTGCCTACAACCTGGGCCCGAGCACTGATCGGAAATTGAACCGTGACCTCCTGGTTCATAGGTGGACACTCAACTAAGCCACACTGGCTGGGCTGTCTCCCTCTTTTTAAAAAACAAAACAAAACCCACTCCATTAAAGTATAATTGGCATACAGTAAGAAGTGCATACTTATAGTACAACTTGATACGTTTGAAGATATATTCATACCCATGAAACTGTCACCATACTCAGTGCCATAAACATCTCTATCACTCCCAAATGTTTCCTCAGACCCTATTTTATTTATTTAATTAATTTTTTTTTTTTTGTGATAAGAGTCCTTACCATAAGATCTGTCCTTCAGCAGAATTGTAAGTATACAGTGCGGTGTTGTTAACCACAGTTGTTGCGCCGTGCAGTAGCTCTCTAGGACTGAGTCCTCTTGCATAGTGGGAACTTTGGACCCTTTGACCACCAGCATCTTGTTTCCCATCTCTCCGGCCCCTGTAGCCTCCATTCTACTCTGTGCTATGACTGACCGTGTTAGATTCTTAACATCAGTGACATCATGTGGCATTTGTTCCTCTGTGTCTGGCTGAGTTCACTTAACATAGTATCCTCCAGGTTCATCCTTGTCACAAATGGCAGGATTTCCTTTTTTTTTTTTTTTTTTTTTAAGGCTAAATAATATCTCACTGTACGTATATGTCATCTCTTTTTTATCCATTCATCTGTGATAGACATTTAGGTTTGTCCATGTCTTCACTGTTGTGAATAAGGATGTGATGATTGTGTGAGGGCAGCTATCTATTTGGTATCCTGATTTTGTCTCCTTCAGATACACACTCAGAAGTGGAATTGCTGGATTACATGGCACTTCTACTTTCAGTTTTCTCCGTACTGTTTTTCATAGTGGCTGCACTAATTTACATTCCCACCAACAGTGCACAAGGGGTCCCTTTCTCTACATCCTCGCCAGCACCTAGCTCCTGTCTTTTTAATAATAGCCACCCTAACAGGTGTGAGCTGATCTCTGACTGTGGTTTTGATTTGCATGTCCCTGATGACTAGTGATGTTTGAGTATCTTTTCATAAACCTGTGGGCCATCTGTATGCCTTCTTTGGAGAAGTGTCTACTCAGGCTCTTTGCCCATTTTCTAATGAGGTTGTCTTTTGCTATTGAGTGGCAGGAGTTCCTTATGTACTTTGGATAGTAAACCTTTATCAGATATATGGTTTGCAAATGATTTCTCCCCTTCTGTGGGTTGCCTTTCCTCTTTTTGATTATTTCCTTTGCTATGCAGAGGCTTTTTAGTCCCACTTGTCTATTTGTTTTGCTTTTGTTGCCTGTGCTTTGTCTCACTTCTAATTGCACTCTCCCTGTCTCCAGCAGCACTTCATTTCCCCTCCTTCACACGTCTTATCACTGATATCTATGAAAGATAAGATGTGAATAAATGGTGTCCAACTGGATAAATATTGGTCTCCCCTTACCAATCCACTTTTTTTTTTTTTTTTTAACTCTAAGCTCCCAAAGGCAGGGAGTCTGCACTGGACTGTTTCAGTTTTGCTCAAAGACTCAAGGTGCTCAGTAATTTTTTTTCTGACTTAAAATGACCATGTGATCAAATGCTGCAATACAGGATTGCGTGTGGAAACTCCAGAACTCAGGGCATGACCTTGATTTCTTTCAAATATTCATTGAGCATTTACTATGTGCCAGGCACTTCCTAGCTCTGGGAATAGCACAGTGACGAGGACAAGGCCCCTGCCCTCATGAGGTTGCATGAGACAGATGAGACACCAGTCAACAAAAGGAATTTCCCTGTCAGCTCCCTGAAGAAGGTACAGCAGATTGTAAAATAAACAGAGTAGGCATAAGGGGTTATTGAATGAATGAATACAAACTATACTCAAGGCTTTCTAATTGGTGTTTTTACGTAAGCGATCTGTCAGGGTGCTGCAGAATAATTAAATTCACTCACTGTGTTCCAACAGCCTTGTCTGTTTTTTTTCAATATTTAACTTTTTATTGATGTATAAAAATCAGTGTAAATACTGTAGACATATCCTAAGTGTAAAGTTAATAGCATTTTACAAACTGAGCACAAGGAGACCAAGAAGCAGAACATTACCTGCGCTTCAAAAACTTCCTGTATGCTCCTCCTCCTTGTCATTTAAAATTTTTTTTTTAAAAAAATTACTTTTCAATTACAGTTGACATACAATATTATATTACTTTCAGGTGTACTTCCTGGTGGTTAGACATTTATATAACTTATGAAGTGATCCCCCTGATATTTCTAGTACCCACCTGGCACCATACATAGTTATTACAATATTACTCACTTTATTCCCTGTGCTGTGCTTTACATCCCTGTGACTTTTTACAAATAACTGGCAAAGAAAAAAACCCACCCTGGCAATTTGTACTTAATCCCTTTCACCTTGTTCACCCGTTCCCCCTACTCCTCTCCCATCTGGCAACCACCAGTTTGCTGTCTGTGTCTATGAGTTGGTTTCTGTTTTATCCTTTAGATTCCACATTTAAGTGAAATCATATGGTATTTGTCATTCTCTGTCTGGCTTATTTCATTTTTATAATATCCCGAAGGTTCATCCATGTTGTTGCAAATGGCAAGATCTCATTCTTTTTAATGTCTGGGTAGTATTCCATTGTATATATGCACCACCTCTTCTTTACCCACTCACCTATTAGGTTGTTTCCATATCTTGGCTATTGTAATATTAACTTTGTATCCTTCTCTTCATTACCAATGCCTCCTGACTTCTAGGTTTTGCTGAATTTGAAACCATCAGCATCAAAACCATTATAAAGCAGAATGCTAAAATAGCACGGCTCCCTATTTGCAGAGCACACATTTGCAAATACCCATCCCAAAGTGGGACATTTCACCGAATAACAGGAGTTGGTTCTGTCTCAGCAAACTGTCCCGTGGTCCTCTCCTCTGGCTTCACAAGTTTGCTATCTTTTTCATCCTGAATAGACAGCCTTTGGTCAGGAATTCCAAAGTTGGGGGGCTGGGTGAAAGAAGTACAAACTGGCAGCTACAGCATGGTCCTGGGATGTGAAGCACAGCACAGGGACTATAGCCAATAGGATGGTGATAACTAGGTGTGGTGCCAGATGGCTACTAGACTTAGCAGGGAGATCACTTTGTGATATAAATGTCTGACTCTATGTCGTACACCTGAAAATAATATAATATTGAATTTTTAAAATAAAAATACTTTTAAAAAGATGCTCTTGGGCACCCACATCTCAGCATTCACTGGGAGCCTTTCCTGGCAGGTGTGCAATCTCCGAGAACGGGTGGGGCTCGTTTGCGTCCATTGGGTTTCATTAAGCACCACCCCCACCCCATTGCCTTTGCTTCATTTTTATTTTATTTTATTTATGCAGAAGGAATCTGGGTCTACATCCACAGACTGTTTTGTCAGGGGTCACGTGGCTGGCCTGTTGTTGGGGAGGGTTGGAAACATCCGGAGGAGTCTATTTCGTGGCATCTGGCTAACCACCTGAGCAGGGCTGGGCTCTGCCCTGCAGCTTCTGCCAGAAGCTCAGGGTTCATCCTCTTAAATGACAAGTAAGAGGTGGGACGTCTTGAAACCCCTTTGGCAAGACCTCTGGGTCTGTAAATCCGCAGTGGGTCCAGCGCTCTGAATTCCTAATCAGGCCTGTTTCCTTTATTAATCGTCGAGCGGCAGTAATTTATCACATGGGCTTCCATTCGGTCCCGAAAATGGAATTCATTTCCCAGACCAATCAGTGTGGTCCAAATCAATTGGCCACGATACTTGCCTATTTCATGCTCTGCGTCACACTGATCTTTTAACTTGATTGTTCTGTTACCAAGTATTCACTTAAAAGCCTCCGCTGGTCTCTGGGCCTCACAAAAATAATACTAGTCCCCACGTGATATCCTCACTGACCCTCAGGTTGGGCTCTCAGATGACGCATTTAGAAAGGGGATGAGCGGAGGAAAGAGGGAGGGTAATGGAGACGTGAATCATCCAAGGCTGAGGTGCCTGAGCTGATGGAGAATGGTGATCACCGGGAGCCCATTCAAATGCAGGGTTCTGGGCCCCCCACACCCTCCAAATCTGTACCCCTGGAATGGGAAAATGATATCTTGAGAATCCTACAGGTGATAATGCCAACAATTCTAGGCACACGGGGAGTGTCTCCCTCGGTCTAGTAAGACCAGCTTATTCATTTCACAAAGGTTTGTTGAACACCTACTATGAGCCAGGCACTATCATGATCACTAGGGATACATCATTGAACAAAAAGACAAACATTGCTAACTTTGTGGAAATGGGGATCACTTAATGGATTGTGGAGCACATAAGAATATTGATTATAAACACTCATTGACCACACACTAGAATATCTTATTTAATCCTCACCCTACCCTTAATGAGTGGCAATATCTAACCCCCTTTTAGAGATGGGAGAACTGGAACTGGAGAGGTCAAGTTACCTAAGGTCACTGCTGATGAGAGGTGGAGCAGAGGTGGGGCAGAGGTGCCAAACCATCTGCTGCAGTGCATTGTGGAATGTCAATCTGCGGCAGCTTCAGGGCATAAGGTGAGGATGGTATATGGCTAAACATGCAACTGGTTCTCCTGTTTAAGTGCTGAGTAGTTATTGAGCATGTGCCATGTGTGTAGACCGTTCCTCAGAGGTAGAGGCCAAGGTGAATGAGGCATCACATTCAACAGGTGAGAGACACATGAAAGCACAACATAACATGGGTAGAGATGCAGTGAGGAAATGGACAGGGTGCCTGGGCACACATGGCCGGAGCTCCTGGCCAGGGGTGTCTACAAAGAATGCCTGCCAAGGTGGAGGAGGCTAGGTTGAAGGACACCTGGGAGCTGGCCCGGGTGAGGGAACAGCATGGGCAGTGGGGAACTGGTTGTGCAGTAGCTCTCGAGGTCACTACCGGGCTGGGGAGATTAGGGGACATAACGCCGGAGATGGAGGCAGAAGCCCAGGCAGGCTGAGCTTTGCTGATGTTCTAGGGAGTTTGGGCCTTCCTGAGGCCATTCAGAAGACACTGAATAGTTTGGTTGTGTCAGACTTCAATTCCAGAGGAAACCTTCCTGCTGCAAGGAATTTGGAAAATGAATTGAGGTGAAGGGAGGAGGCCATGTAGCCAGATCAGAGGTCATGGGAGGGCACATCCTCAGAGGCTATCTCCATGCGTTTGTCCAGGCGCTGAGTTGTTTGAGAAGCTCCTCGGGAGATACGGTGTGGAGGAACCAGCCAGCTGGGGCGGTAGCCACGGGAGAAGAATTATTGCACGTTGGAATAGCTTCCCGGAGTCAAGAGCCAATGGGGCAAGCGCTGGTCTGAAGATGTCAATACTGATTGCCTGGAGCATTGTCAGTTGCTGTTAATAATATTCAGGCAACTTGGACCACAGCCTACATATCGCCTAGGCTATGACTCACTTAGTTTGCGCAAAAGGCCACGAGAGGGGACGCACTATCCCTGAGGCAGTTGGTTAGATTCAGGGCATTTCTGCTGATAGCAGGAGGAAGTGAAGGACAGGGAAGCAGGCACAGAGCAAGTGTTAGTCCTGCTAATGGGTGCCACCTGGTGACCTCTTGGTGATAATGGTGTCAGGCACATGATAAAGACTTGTGATGGCAGGAAACACCCCGTGTTTACAGAGCAATTTTCTCAGCATGGGTTCAAAGTGCAAATTGCTTGTGTTAATTTGGAAATCCTCAGAGCAGCTCGAAAGGCAAGGCGAAAGGCGAGAGTGTGTCTGTGCTTGCCTGGATGCTGTTGCTGGAGTGTGGGGTACCCCATCATGTCACATCTCTGTCATCATCGCCATCAACATCAGCACAGTCAGCAGCACCATGTTCACCACCATCTTTCCCACCCCCTTCCACCTCTCGGAATCTTCTGGGGCCAAGCTGCGCTAACCACTTTGTATGCACATGTCCTTGGAGTGCCCGAAAGTCCCTAGAGGATCTGAACCCTGTTTCTTCTCTGTCCATCTCCTTGTCCACTCTTCTGTAGCCACAGTAGCTTCTGCACTGTTTAATGATATCAGACACATGCCCGCTACAGGACCACTGGCTGTCCTTTCTGACTTGAACACTCTTCCTCACCTCTGTCACTCCCTCACTCACCTTCTTCACGACTCTGCTCAGTTATCTCATTCTCAGTGAGACTCACCGACCTTCCTATTTAATACTAAAACTTTTCTCTTCTCCATAACTGCTGCTCATATATATATATATTTCCCTAATATGCAAATAAACCGAAGGGCCAAACAACAAGCCACTATGATGTGCACTGACCACCAGGGGGCACATGCAGAACATGGCGGGCATTGGCCATGGTGGGATAGTGGAACAGGTGAGCAGGGGCACCAGACCAGGGCAGGGCACTGGTTGCTGTCATCGGGTCGAGCCTCTGGTGGTTACTGAAACCTCTCTGCTCCTGTGCATCATGGTCCTGCCCAGTGCTTGTACCCCCTGCCCGTGCTTGAGCTGCTGCTTGCACCTGCTGTTGGTGCCTGGTGTTGGCCCTAATTGCTTGGCGCCATCAGTGGGTGCAAGCAGTGGCTGTCAACCCTGATCCCCCTGACAGCTTCTCCACCCTGCTCCTGAGGGGAAATCACGACAGCACCCACCACTCACACCCACTGACAGTGCTGGCCCCAATCTCTCCACACTGTCAGTGCGTGGGAGGGGCGGCAGCGGTGGGAGTGGGGCTGTGGGCAGATGGGACCCGGGGCTGCGGAGGGAGGGGCCGGGCAGGGTGCAGAGGATGGGCTGAGACCTGTCCCTGTGCCTACCACTGCCTCACAGCCCACCGTTCCTTTCAAGGTATATGAATTTATAATACTTTATTATACTTCCCCAACCTCATAGAACTTACCTTTTACACTCAAAATAATTTATGTCTTAATGTCTATTTCCCTGCTAGAATATAAGCTCCATTGTGGCAGAGAATTTTATTAATTTTGTTTCTTTTATAATCCTTATTGCCTAGCACTGTGCCAGGCAGGCATGGATGCTCAGTTAATGTTCTAACCCTCAGAACATTCTATATGGCAGAGGTTATTTAGCCTCTTTTTATGGTTGAGGAAACTGAAGTTCAGAGACATTAATTCACTAGCCCCAGGTAACACAATTCTGATTCTGAAGAAGTTCTTCCCTGCTGGTCCTTGATGGGTTGAGTCGAGTGAGGGGCTTAGAGAGGGCATTTGGTTGGCTAAAATTACTCTTCCTTGAAATGAAGAAAGATACCTGTCTTTCTCAACTCTACATGTTTCCTCAGAGGTCAAGCCTCTTCTCATTAGCAGTTGGTAGTCGCTGTGCCATTTAAGCACCAATGAGCCAACCAAATTGGAAATCAGCAGATTTCAGAATATTAGGAAATGAGGTAAAACTTACAGGGGGAGTAACCTGTCTTGATTAGGCCATATGGGGGCATTAAAATTTGTCCTGTCTGTCTGTTTCTCCACTGGGATCTACAATTTCCATGTGGGAATACCAAAAGATTTATTGTACGAATCTATTTGTGAGCCTTATGGGAAGCCAGTTATTCCTTCCTAGAATTCCTCTCTCCTTCATCTGGAAGCAGCCTCCTGATTTATCTTTGGAGGATCACCCCTCTCCATTCACAGGTCACGTGGTTGAGATGGGGCTGAACCCATCAGATCTAGAACTAGGTATGGGACTTAGTCTGGCCAACTGGGAGGTCCATCCCTGGGCCCCAGTGATTGGTTGAGGGATGAGTGCAATACACAAATGGGTTCAGTGAGAATAAGTTCTGGGACTTTGCTGGAGCTCTCAGCTAGCGCCTTCCAGCAGTTTTTAAGCTGGCAGAATGTCTGGGCTCCTGGTGGAAGCTACACCGTGTGGCAAACCTCTATAGGACTGAAGTCAACGAACAGAGAGGAGAAGAGCTGAAAGCTGGAAAGAAGTTGCTGATATCATTTGAGCCTCTGGATCTAGCCATGCCTGAAATCCATTTTCTAAATTTTAAAGCTTACATGAGCCTATAGAGTGGCTCTTTTTCTCAGGCTGGTTTTCAATTTCATTTCTGTCATTTATAATCAAAATATTTTGCTTAATACAAATGGCTTTGGATTTTAAGCTGGAGAAATAAACAAGTGGCATTACTTATATACCAATGCAGTCCTAATAGAGAAGTCCACTAGAAGGGGTAGGGTGGTTTTCAAATCCACCTCAATGGAAATGACTGATATGCTAGGTACTTTATAACCACCTATATAAGCCTGTGTTCCTATCCCTTTAAATAGGGTGTTGAGCTGGAAGGTGCATGGTTTTCTGTCTTTGGGCCGCCTCTCAGTCAAACTGGGAATGTAATAAGTTTGTTGCTGGGCCCTCTTTCTTCCTCTTTTAGTACATTCTCCCTTTTCCCCCTGTTAAAACTTGCTGCATTCCAATTGTGCAGAGAATTGAATGTCTTTGTCATCTTCGATGTAACATCTTTCAGCCATTCTTTCCTCTGTATAGACCTCTGAATTTATTCTTGATTGTCCAGAACCTTAAGTAGAATAAACAGACTAACTTGTACTAAAGTGTGAATGGCTAATAACTAAATGTTTTAAGAGGGATAATTGGAAAGGGCAGAATTCTGATCCAAAAAAATTGGAATTATAGGAACTGTTAGAAGCTATTGGAGGAGATCATGAAGGCAATTCCTTTTAGAAGGAGTGGGTAGAGCTCCAACATGTTTTTTTCATCTGTTTTAGCTACATATAAGCTTTGTTGGAGGAGGTTGGGGACACTTCCCAAGTCTTTTGTGCTGTAAAAAGTCAGATGGGGGCGAAGGAGCAATGGCAGCCTAACCTGGGCCTCTACAAAATCTCTTCCTGCCCTCCCATCCACTGGGGCTGGGCGTTAACATGCTGCTAACTGGCAGCTGAGAATAGCTTGGCACTGGTCCCAGAGGCCATCGTTCTCCACAAGGACTCGGAGGACAGAACACTCCATGCCCTTTAGCAGGAGGTTTTCCACCTAGCACCTGATAAGCTGGAGCTGAGTTTAACGAAAGCCCATCAGATGGGCCATGTTTTCAGGAATAAGACTCCCCTATCGGTCCCAAGTGGGGGGTGATGGAGACACTGGTGAACTTAATGCATCGCTGGCTGAGACCCAGGCCCTGGCGGCCCATTCCTCTCAGATTCCTCTGTAATCAGCTAAATTAGCCCATTGATAGAACAGCTCATCA
The DNA here is from genome assembly GCF_964339955.1 of Pipistrellus hanaki. Lineage (NCBI taxonomy): Eukaryota > Metazoa > Chordata > Mammalia > Chiroptera > Vespertilionidae > Pipistrellus > Pipistrellus hanaki. The sequence goes on along the minus strand of NC_140521.1, from coordinate 19,176,134 downwards.
AGGGGCAGCTCAGAGGAGGGATTGATGGACGGTCACCTTTTCAAGGAGCTCTGGACCGGGGATAAATGGCCCATTTACTCATGAGGTTGCAATTGAGTGCTCTCCTAGGTCAATAATTCTTCCTTCCTTGCCCTCACTTTCCTGGTCCCGGGCATAAGGAGGTCTGTGCCACGCCAGGTCTCATTGCTTCCCGAGCCGAAGTGCAAAGCCGTGCTTAACCCACTCACTGCCGACTGAGCACAGACATCCTCTGGGAAGAGAGGTCTTTCCTTTGCACACACTGCACACACCCAACTGTGACACGAGGGGACCCTCCCTTATCCTGCAGGAGAGACAGTTGGGAATCCTCAGGTTCCTGGAAGGTCTCCCGTCATTGTTTTGTTTAGACTAGCAAAACTCTAGCTAGGAACGATCTAAACTTCAAAGCTAGGTCTCTGCAGAATCCAGCGTCCACTTGTCAGAACCAGAGAGACTTACCCATAATGCCAGGAGTTTGTGATTCAGAGCTGCCCGTGTTCCAGGTTGTGGACACAAGCCTCCAAAGCTCACTTTAGAGTCAGCGCTGGAGCCAAGATGTGGAGATCACAAACAGACGCCTACAGGGTGAATGAGGGAAAGATACAACTGTCCCCACTGGCCCTGTGGTATGAGTGTCCTGGGCTAACCCATCCAGTGAGCAGCACAATGCACGGGTTGGTTTCCAAACAACTGAGGCAGAAGGGGACACGACAGGCACTGGAGTGCCATGTGAGGTGGCACCAGGAGTGGCTTTCTTCAGACAAAGATGCAGGCAAAGAGTTTGCATGGAATTGTTTCATGATATGTATGAGTGGGAGGAAGAAGATTTTCTGCATTAATGTTATTTTACATTTAAAAAATATATGTCCAACTTAATAAATTATATATAAGTAAACATGTGACTGCTTCATCTAGTCCCTAAAATTTTGTAAACTCAAGTATATATATGTGTGTGTACACACACACACACACACACACATATATATAATTTTTAAATATTATTTTTAGATTTTTCCCATTGGATAAAGAATGGGCTAACCTTATATGTGAGGTCATCTTATATTGGAGTTGTCTTATCTTCAGCTATATAGCTAAGGATCCTGGTATTTTAGAAAACACAAGGATGATTTCAGGAGAGATCTGGATAATTTTTATTATGGACTTAGATTTAAACATATTTTAACTGTCTTATTGTTTTTACTGTGCTTGGAAAGGCAAGCAAGGAGAAAGAAGGCATGTTTGTTTCAGAATAGCATTTCCCAAAGTGAATTCTGTTCTGAGATATGCTGCAAAAGAAAAGGGTTCTGGGCAATGCCGTTCCCAATAGTCTTGGGGAATCAAATATACTTGGCATACCAAAGGCTCTGACAATTCCTGCAATAAGGAACATACTAAATAAAATTAATTTAACCTATAACTCCCTAAAGTTGTTATATCTAGAAATTCTTTTCTTATCAAGGAAGACCACAAATATAAAATAATTTGCACTCATCTTTGGTATTATTTAGATTGGGGAGTGCATTTAGGTATTTAATTAGCCATGGTAAAGATCTGTCTATCCCCTTTCACTCTGACAGAGTACACAGGTCGTTGCTGTGGCCAGGTAGACTTAGAATCAAATTCTGACTTGGTTGCTATGAGCTGTGTGCCCTTGAGCAAGTGTTCACCTCTTTGAGCCTCAGCTGCCACTTCTAAAAGGGATCTATTAGTACTTACCTTAGAAATTTTCTGTCTTATCTTGTCTTATAATCATCTTTGCCAGGTTTCCTTATGGACTTTTTCTGTATAACAACAACAAGAAGCGCTTTCTGAGAGCTTAAGGTGTGTCAAGCAAGAGAAAGTGCCGTCCCTGCATTCCCTCATTTTACCCTCACACCATATTGAGGATGGGCTGGGCACTAGAGCTTCTCCTTATTTTATAGGTGAAACAACCGAGGCTCAGAGAGGTTAGGAAAACCATGGTCACACAGCTAGTAGTTAGTGGAGCTGGGATGTGAACTCTGCTCCACCAGGGCCCATATTCTTAGTCATTATTACACGTGCACACAGGCACACACACATATGCATTCCCCCCAACAACTTTCTGTCACCATGTAGCAGGGGTGGGGAATATCCGGTCTGCGGGCCATATAAAGCCTGAGAAATCATTTGGTCTGGCCCTGACAAGGCATTAGGGGTGAGTTAATGAAATATATGACCAAATATAGCAGGTAATTTTTAAGTTGATAATTTGTATGGCCCACAAATGATGTTATAAATATCCAAATGGCCCTTGGTGGGGAAAAAGCTCCCAGCCTTGCCATATAGGAACATATTCTCTCTAGCGGTGTGGGCTCACCGTACCTTCTCACCAGCATGTCATGGACACCCTTCCTCAACAGGGCCCCTGGCACTAGTTCCTTCTTCCTAACAGCTGCACACATTCCATTACGGGGCTGAACGTAATTTATTTGACCAGTTCCCTGCTGATGGGCACTTGTCCATTTGCGACTCTTCCTTGTCCCTCCTCGGCCCCAGTAGGGCTGGCTGCTCCCAGCTCCCTGGCTTTCAGAGGAGAATCAGAGTAGTGTCTCCATCCATCTAAGCTCCGTGGTCTTTAAAAATACATAACGCCAAAAAGAAGGCTCCATTAAACAACCTTATAAAATATGGATGGCTTGCTTACCCTGCCTTCTGGGCAAGTGCATCAGGGTCACCCCCTTGGAATGTCGCATTTTCCTTTGTAGGTGTGTACTTTCTCTTCGGCTAGTGGAGCTTCTGAGGTCTCCCTCTGTGTGTTTGTGGGAGGGGTTCACCCTGCCAGGTATGGGGTCTTGAATCCAATTACATTATGAACCTCAAATGGAAAGACTCTAGTAATTTGCTGAACCATGAAGCAGAGATAAAGGGGCCTGAATGCTTGTGTGTGTGTGTACTAGTATGCTTGTATTAATCACTCACACAGCCAAGTGTGTTCAGATAAATGCTAAGTAAAGCAGTGAATTGATCAGACATCTGTAGATAGCAGGGCAGCTTTGTGGTGAAGGCCATGGACATGAAGCCAGACCATCCTGGTTTGGAGGTCTGGCTCCACCATGTGCAAGCTTCTTATTCTTGGGCAAGTCACTGAATCTCTTTGTGCTTCAGTTTTCTTATCTGGAAAATGATGGAGACAGTGGGGTGATTGTGAGGATTAAATGAGCTCAAGTAGATCTTCTAGAATTTTATGGAAAAAGCAGTATTGACTAACAAGGACAATAAACCATACCCCCCTCACTCCCTCAAATCACTTGCAATTATTTTATCTAGAAGAGCCACTGTGAACATTTTGGCCTTTAATATTGCAAACATTTTCCTTTGTAGTTGTATACTTTCTCTAACACACACACACACACACACACACACACACACACACACCCTGGATACATACTCGATACATGATTTAATTACACAAAACTTATATTTCATGTACTCCTTCCTAACTTAATTTTTTCATCTAACAAATTATTAACATGCCCACTGTATTAATTTTCTAGGGCTGCCATAATAAAGTGCTGAAGCCTAGGGGGCTTACACAACAGATATTTATTTTCTCACAGTTCTGGAGGCAAAATCAAGGTGTCAGCAGGGTTGGTTTCTTCTGAGGCCTCTCTCCATGGCTTGTGGATGGCCGTCTTCTCCCTGTCTTCAGATGGTTTTCTCTGTGTGTGTCTATCCTAATTCCTTCTTATAATGACAACAGTTATACTGGATTAGAGCCCACCCTAATTACCTTATGTTAACTTACTAATAATTGCCTCTTTTATTTTTTTTATTTTATCTTTATTTTTAAAATATATTTTATTGATTTTCTACAGAAAGGAAAGGAGAGGGATAGAGAATTAAAAACATTGATGAGAGAGAAACATCGATCAGCTGCTTCTTGCACACCCTCTACTGGGGATGTGCCCGCAACCAAGGTACATGCCCTTGACTGGAATCGAACCTGGGACCTTTCAGTCTGTAGGCAGACGCTCTATCCACTGAGCCAAACCGGTTTTGGTGTAATTGCCTCCTTTAAAGACTGTCTCCATATACTGATCACATGCCGAGGTACTGGGGCTTAGGACTTTAGCATATGAATTTTGGAGGCCACAACCACTCTCATAATATTCATTATTGAGACATTTTTGCACATGATCAAGAGGCTTTGCTATTTATAAAAAATATTTTCATTTCAGAGAGGAAGAGAGAGGGATAGAAAGAGAGAAACAACAATGATGAGAGGCAATCATTGATTGGCTGCCTCCTGCACACCCCACACAGTGATTGAGTCTGCAACCTGGACATGTGCCTTGACTGGGAATCAAACTGTGACCTCTTGGTTCATAAGTTGATGCTCAACCACTGAGACACACCCGCTAGGCAAGGCTTTGCTATTTTTAACCATTTCCATCTCTGTGATTATACCACCAATCTTCTTCCTCCTAATTATGTGTATCTTCTCCGCCCTCCCCCCCCGCCCCCCCTCCCCAATTAGATCTTTAGAGTTTTTTATCTTTGCTTTGGATTTTTGAAATCTACATTCATGTATTTTTGCTTTTTCTTTTTGTTAATAGTTCTTTGAATTTTTCTTTGGTTGTTTGTTTCTAACTTCCTGAGTTGATGCTCAGCTTATTGTCTGTGTCCTTTTAAATGCAATCATGGTAGCATTAATACTATGACTGCGCTTCTGATTACAGCTTTGGTCACTTCCCATGAGATTTAAAAAATATGCAGTATTCCCATTGTTATTTTCCTGTGGTAATTGTTGGTTTTGATTTTCAGTTTGACTCAAGTTAACCAGTTAACTGCCACAATATTTTGAATTTAATTAAAAAGGTCACTTTCATCTATAGATGCTTAATGGTGTACAAATGGTTAATGGGGTATATGGCTTTAAATTTATAAGTGGTCAAGGATTTTAAAAATACTTCAAGTAATTTCAAGTTTTATTATCTTGTGGTCACACAATTCAATTTTGAGCAACTGCTTATCACTGGCCATCCTGAGGTCAGACACTCGTACCTGAGGTAGGCTTGAGAATGCCCCTCCTCTTTGGGAAACTAAAAGTCAGAAAGAATGCTGACCCAGATGGAGTTGAAAGAGCTTAAATCTGCAGAGGGCTCCTATCCATAGCCCTAACGTGGTTTATTGTGATGCCAATTGAGAAATCAAAGACTAGTAGGTCAACTTTGGAATCTTTTAAAATTTTCTTCCCCATATACATTTTTTTTTAAGGATTTCATTTCTTGTTGACTTAGGTCAACTTGTGTAGTTTAAGCAACTTAATTTTTTTTTTTCAATTGACATACAACATTATATTAGTTTCAAGTGCACAACATAATTATTTGTTATTTGTATATATTGCCAGGTGATTACCACAATGCACCTAGTTAACATCCATCACCATACATAGTTATAGAATTTTTTGTGTGTGATGAGAACTTCTAGGATTTATTCTCTTAGCAACTTTGAAATAGACAGTACAGTCTGTGGCCATACCACCCTGAAGGTGCCTGATCTTGTCAAATACATAATACAGTATTGTTAACTATGTTCACCACACTGTACTTTACACCCCCAGGACTTACTCGTCTTACAACTGGAACTTTGTATATTGTGACCACCTTCACCTCTTTCACCAGCCCCTTCTCCTCTCCCCACCCCCCTGCTTCTGGCAGCTGCCAATCTGTTCTCTATTTCTCCATATACATTTTATTTATTTAAATTTTCATCTGAGCATATTTTTTCCATTTATCTTTAGATAGAATGGGAAGGAGAGAGGAGGAGAATGGGGTGGGGGGGGGGGGGAGAGAGAGAGAGAGAGAGAGAGAGAGAGAGAGAGAGAGAGAGAGAGAGAGAGATATCAGTGTGAGAGAGACACATCGACTAGTTGCCTCCTGCAGATCCCTGACTGGGGCTGGGGCTCAAACCTGCAACTGAGGTACATGCCCTTGACTGGAAATCGAACCCTCAACGCTTTTATCTGAGGGCTGATGCTCTAACCACTTAGCATCTGACCAGGGATCCCCTTGTACATTTTAAAGCTGGAAGGTACCGAGCAGTATCAGAGGCTAAAATTTTCTCCCTTAGATAGATGAAGGTTGGAATGATAGAGAACATAGTGTCCCCTTGCTTCAGAAATGCAGGCTCATGCTGCCTCATCCCGAGAGAGTCCCAGGACTGAGTATGTGTCTTGGGACTTTACTGTATGTACCTTGTGCTGGCTCCCCTGCCCCTTGGGGACTGTCGATCCAGTGGATGGATTACTTGCTACCCATAAAGCTGAGCTTTCAGAGGGGCCTCGCTAGTTGGCTAAAACTACCTTCTTCATTTATGGGAAATGCATGCTGTTGAACCATGGATTTTCATTTGAAGGAAAAAAGCGTTGCCCATTATGGAGTCCACTTAAAAAAATAGAGCAAGGGAAAGAGTTTTATTTCCATATGGATTATGTTAAGAAATACGTGTGTGCATATGTGTGTGAATGTGTACACACACATAAGGAAGAGAAATGGCCCTATTATAGGAGGCCTCATTAAAGAGGCCTGGAAAAGGTTAATCCATTTGCAGACTATACATCTTAATCTCCCCGCACGGCACACTAACCTGGAGAGAGAGATGGAATCTGCGGCCAGAGAGGCCCTGGCTCCATTCCAAGCCCCGGATCAAGTGGAGCTTGCCTTTTCCCACCGGCTACCCCTCATTAGCACCACATATTAACCCGGAGAAACTGTTCTCCCCGGGGTCGCCAGGAAATGGGAGGACATGGCAGCCAGAGAGGAGCGGGGGAGACCCAAGTCACCCCTCGGGCCGCTGCTCATTTGCTGGCAGGTGCATGTGGGGCCCCTGGAAACCGGGAGAGGAAGCCAGGAGCGTGTTAAAGCTGGAGGCAGTGCTGATAGGTTGAGCGGCCTTTCACCTGTTGCTGGCTGGTTCCCATCTGCGCTAACGGCTTCCAAGTGGCCTCATTACTGGAGGAACTGGAGGCCTCGAGACAAGAGCCTTAGGTTGGCTGTGCACACAGCCTGGCTCTTCCTCTAGGACGCCTTCAGGTTCCAGGCTGAGCGTGGGAACAGGCAGGCGGGAGCTGGCTTCTGACATTCTGGCTTGACCCTCTTCCTAAGGCATAGCCTATGACTGGTGACTCATCCTTCTGAGCCTCAGTTTCCCCGTGGGAAAGGTGTGTGTGAGGGGGTGGGGGTGGGGTGGGGAGGAGGATGGCTGGAAGGCTTTACAGCCATGATCTCATTGATTCCTACCAACAACCCTGTGAGGTAGGTACTCCTGTTAACTCCATTTTACAGATGGTGAAACTGAGGCAAGAGGAGTGAAGTAATTTCGTAGGAAGAAAGAAAAGGAAAGAGAGAACATGAGGGAGGAGGGGAGAAAGGAGACCAGAGAGGGGGGAGAGAGAGTGAGTGAGCGAGCTCATGGAGCCTTTTCTTGCCAGCCTTTCCCTTCATGCATGAGACTGGCATATTACTGACCTGGAATGGGCAACCTGGCACCTGTGTCTTCTAGGATGGGTGTCCATGCTTGCACCTACTTGTCTAGAGTAGACTTCATGTTAATCTACCAATCTCATTTACTTGTAAGCCAAGGGTGTGGAAAAATTGGCGTTTTCACGCTCTGCTAGTAGGGTGACAAATTGAGAAATAGATTTAGAGGACTGAGCAATATATAAGAAAGCCTTAAATAGGTGAGCCCCTTTCACCTAGCAATCACATTTCCAGAAACAGACTCAAAACAAAGCAACACAACAAACAAAAAAGCAGGACAAGGGTGCAAAGACATACGGATCAAGATGTTCATTGCTGTGTTGTTTATAACATTGAAACAGTGGAAACAACCTTAATGTATTACTAGGAATGGGGTAAGTAAATTACAGTATATCCAAACAATGGAATATTTGGGCAAAACTATTCAGAAAAATGAGGTTTGGTATGTTTATATTGTCAGGGAGAGATGCCTGTCTTATACTGAAGTGGTAAATGTAGGTAACAAAATAACATACGTATTAGACATTTATTTCTCTATAAAAAGCCTTTAAAATACATCACATTGGTAACTACAGATATCTGTTGGAAGTGGGATTGGGGACACCTTTTATTTTCTCTAAATTTAAATGTTAACAGTCATCAATATATATTATGGAGAGAGATGACAATGTTCATGTTTGAGAGACAGGCATGGAGGACACAAACCAGCCCCTCCCTCGCTTCCTCTGTCAGGTGGGGCTTTCCGGGTGTGATTCCTCGATTCTCTAGCCGCTTAATCACCTGTATCACCTGGAGCTGTGAGCCTGCCCAATGCGGGGCTATCTGCCTATAAGAAAAGCCGCAGAATTACAGGTGACTATTACTATTGACTATGAACTTGGAGCCAAAGTTAAGGCATGGGTCTAAGCCAGTGGTCGGCAAACTCATTAGTCAACAGAGCCAAATACCAACAGTACAACGATTGAAATTTCTTTTGAGAGCCAAATTTTTTAAAAACTTCTTCTAATGCCACTTCTTCAAAATAGACTCGCCTGGGCCGTGGTATTTTGGGGAAGAGCCACACTCAAGGGGCCAAATTGCTGCATGTGGCTCATGAGCCGCAGTTTGCCGACTACGGGGCTAAGTGATCTCCAGGCAGGAAGGGTCTGGTCCACTCTGGTTGGGCTCCTGAGTGGAGACCACTGCTCCCTGGGGAGCCTGGGACAGAGCCCTCTGCCGGGACTTAAGACCCAGAATAGGGAAGGAGGAAGGAACTCCGCAGGGAGGGAGGGAAACAGGACAGAGTTTTGTGAGTCTCACTTCCAGTAATGGATCATCTTCACGCACTGTTCACAGAGATGTTGAATAGAAACTTCGAGGTAAAGATGAATGGAAGAGGACATTCTGTGGCAAGGGATAACTTGTAGCCAAAGCCATGGAGCAAGTCCTGAGCAGTAGCTGTGTAGCTCAGCCCTCATCTGATGTGCGGAGTGTGGGAGAGAAGGAAGGGAGGCCAGTGTGGCTGTCGCCCAAGGGTGAGGGGAATGTAGGATAGGATGGGGCCAGACGTTGGGGAGAAGCAAGGCCATGGTGGGCCATGGTAAGGAACCTGATTTTGTTCTGGGGATGATGGCCTAGTCCAGGAAAGGGCAATGGAGGTTCTCTCAGAACCCCTGGGGATGCTGGGATACCCTTGGCCCCTCTCCCAGCTGGGACTTACCAGACAATCTTCTCAAGTGCAGGAATTCCTACATAAGGCCCAGGATGTGGCCAGGTAAGCAGAATGTCATTACTCGGCCCCCTATGATAACAAGAGCCCCAGAGCACAGAGAGGGGAGCAGAAGAGAAGCAATAGTGGTGGGGATTTCTACAAGTCCCTTCACACATGAAGGAAGGGCCAACCTAATAAAGGTGCCAGGTTGGGAAAGGAAGGAACCTTGTTGAGTGTCAGTGGTAGTGAACTTGGTTCAAATCACTGTCAACTTATCACGCTCATCTAAGCCTCAGTTTCTGCCTCTGTAAAATGGGTATAAGAACAGGGAGCACCTCAGAAGACTGTTAGGAAATAAACTGAGATAAAATATGTTTAGCACAATGGTTGGTACACTGCATGTGCCCCATTACTCCCCCAGCCAGGGGATGTGACACCCCCTCTGAGGAAAACCCTTGAACTCCAGGCTGTGGTTGGCTGCTGTGTTACATATTTATGCTTTATGCTTTCAGTTATATATGTCTTGCCTCCTCTACTTGATCTTTGAGGTCAGAGAGGTGAGACTTTTCTCATTGCTGCAAAATGGCTGCAAGAGCGCCAGCCCTCACATCCTCTCAACTTCATGTCCAGCAGGAAAGAGAGCTTTGAGCTTCACTGGCTTTATTTGGGTCAAATTTTATCTATGAACACATTGTAGTACCCAGGGGATGGGTAGGATGGTTAGCTTAGACTCAGGATTGGCAAACCTTTTCTTGGCAGGCAAGATTGTAAATATGTTAGGCTATGAACAATATGATCTCTGTTACAATGATCAAGTCTATTGTTATTGCATGAAAATGTCATTTGCAATCTGTAAATGAACTAGATGCCCAATGCATGAAATTCGTGCAAGAGTAGGCCTTCCAAGCCACGGGGGCTGCCTTGATCCTGTGGCTGCAGCCCCAGCTTCCTCTGGAAGATCATTCAGTCTAATTAGTATATTACACTTTTATCATTATAGATAGGCATAGCTGTGTTTGAATAAAACGTTACTTACAAAAGCAGCAGACTAACCCATGGGGGGTAGTCTCCTGTCTTCTCTGGCTTAGAACAATTATAGCCCCATCTTGGGAAAGAGATGGACCCAAACCAGGTGGACCCAATGTGTGTGGGGTCCACAGGAAATTTGGGGCACATGAAACTTAAAGGTTGGATGGGCAAAAAAAAGGAACTAATTGCCTGGCCAGTGTTGCTCAGTGGTTGAGCGTCAACCTATGATCTAGGAGGTCACGGTTCGATTCCCAGTCAGGGCGTATGCCCAGGTGTGGGCTTGATCCCCAGTGTGGGGCATGCAGGAGGCAGCTCTCTCATCTCTCTCATCGAAAGAGCTCTCTCTCTTTCCCTCTCTGAAATCAATAAAAATATATTTAAAAAACAAACAACTTATTGCCTATGAGTATCACATAAGGTTCCCCTAGCCATCACTCAGTCTTGCTCAGTGCCCTTAAACAGCAAGGAGAAACCCAGGTTTGTCTGCTTAGAGCACCATCTTACTCCCAAGAGCTCCCCACACCTCCCGGGGAAGCGGGGCGTTGGCTGGGAGGTCCTCCATTTATGTGTTATGTCCATATCTTTCCAAAGCTCTTTACGATTTCAGCGTCTTCCTGGGAGGCAAGGTCAAGTGTAATATTACCCTCGTTTTACAGATGCGGACATTTAACCTCTAGGTGTGAAATGGAAGACTTGAAGGAAACAATGTATTCTAAGTCGCAGCCGTACAAAATTAGCAGCCCATCCCGTTCTCACGGCAGACATCAATAATCCTTCCCCACACTCCTTCCCACTGAGCTCAGATGGTGTCTCCGAATCTTCGCCACGCAGGCTCAGGCTGATGAGGGTTGGCACATGAAAGGAAGCCCATTTGCTATTTTGAGCTGCCCGGTTAGTATCTGTGGAATTAGCAAGTCACTCCCCACTCCCACTTGGAGCTGCCATTATCTGCCGGGATAAATCGCCATCTCATGGATTTTTTTAGAAAGATTCCAGGTGGATGTCATAGGTGCCAGGACGCCCGTTCACTGCCCCTCTGCTCAGTTCTGGTTTCAGCCTCAGCCGCGGCGGACAGTTCCCTGTGGACTCCCACAGGCCTGATGGTGACAGACGCAAGGCCTCTGCCTGTTTTCCTGCATTTGTCCCAGGCTCCTCTCCCATGCTCCTCGAGCCTGCTAGGTGGCACCCAAGCTCTGCCTAGAAGTACAGGGACTTAAGCCAGGGACACTGGGAGCCACTGAATAAATATCCAGCTTCCCAACCTACAGGGACACAGTTCCAGGAGACCTTCTGGATACTTCTCAGGATGCCCTGTTCCCTATGGCAGAGACCTTGATATATTCATAAAAATGGCTTTTTTCCCTTCCTCACTTGTTCACTCCTGCTTCTGACCTCAGCACCTAACACATAGATAACCTGTAGGCGGATTAAGTAGTGCCAGACAACTTATCAAACTCCTCTAAGCCTCAGTTTCTGCTTCTGTAAAATGGGTATAAGAACAGGGAGCACCTCAGAGGACTGTTAAGAAATTGAGATAAAATATGTTTAGCACAATGGGATCACTTTCCAGTAAGTTACCTGCCCGTGAGTTCATGGCTTAGGCTCTGCTTCCGGGAGCATAGCAGCCAGGACATCTAGGACACCAACTAGGAGGACCAGGAGTCCCCGTGTTACCGGTTAGAAAGTTTCCCAAGGTCACACAGCTGGTCTTTCCGACTCCAGAGTTCATGTTCTTAACCACCAGGCAGATCCTCTCCCAGCAGGACTGCAGGTCCCAGCTGGGCACCGAGCAACGGGGTTCTGACCTGTTCAGCGCTGCATTTTGATCTGTGGAAAAAGCTGATCAGATTTGACAGGGAGAGTGAGCCAGTTTCCTCTCCCCAAAGTAGCCTTATTTCCAGTCGTCCCTTTCAGGAACAACCACAGGACCTGGAGAAACGCCACCAACGGTCCAGACTTTCTAGGTAATTAGAGCACAGCACTAAGTCAGACCCCACAGGAAGAGTATGGGAGAAGCAAGCATTTCAAAGGCCACAAAATAGAATTAATTAGCAGGCATCCCTCTGTCTTCATTGTAGCAGTTTCAGTCCAGGTCAACGCTTAGATATGGAATGGGTAGAGGATGTGGCCAAATGATGCTCCTTGAGGCACCATGGGAAATTCCTGGCTAGCTGAGTTGAGGTTGAAAAGGGTATCTTTTCTAGCCTATTCAGTTCCCAATGTCTGGCAGGGTTGCCTTTCTTTTCTTTTTTTTTTTTTAAAAAGATATATTTTTATTGCTGTCAGAGAGGAAGGAAGAGGGAGAGAGAGATAGAAACATCAACGATAAGAAAGAATCATTGATCAGCTGTCTCCATTGATTAGCTCCACACTGGGGATCGAACCCGCAGCCTGGGCATGCACCCTGACCAGGAATCAACCATGACCTCCTGGTTCATAGGTCGACATTCAACCACTGAGCCATGCCCACCGGGCTCAGGGTGCACTTTCTGATGGTCAACAGGTGTCCAGTTGTCAACTCTTCTGAAAAGTAAGAGGGACCACAGTGCTGTGGAGGCAGCTGTGAAGAAAAAGACACATTTTGAAACTCCTTCCAATTGGACAGACCTTGTGAAGGTGGGAGGCAGTTGGCAGGACTTGAATCCAAAATTCAGGGAGATTCTCAATTGGAGGCTGATGTGAATGCTTGCCAATTTCCCAGGGTAATAATATACCCCAAGCCCACCTGTACTCCCAACCTTACAGCTTACTCGAAAAACAAGACAAAACAAAACAAAAACCAGGTAGGACATGGCAGACAGGTAAGATGTGGCCAGCAGTTAGTTGCCCTGGCCCACCTTCCACCTCAACATATACCCCACTTATTAAAAAGAAAAAAAAAAAAAAAAAAAAAGGAAAATGTTCCCTGGCTGGTGATCTCAGTGGTTTGGGCGTGAGCCTGTGCACTGGAGAATTGCAGGCTCCATTCCCAGTCAAGGGCATGTACCTGGGTTGCAGGTCCAATCTCCACCCAGGTCAGGAGGTGTATAGGAGGCAACCAACCAATGTGCCTCTCTCACATTGATTCTTCTCTCTCCTATCTCTTTCTCTCTCCCTCCTACTCCCTTCTACTTTCTAGAAACCAATGGAGAAAATATCACCGCCCCGTGCTGGTTAAAAGATCCTCACCAATCACTACCCTACAATACAGTTTCATTTTTTCCCCCCTTAATTCTCCTCTTCGGTGCTAATAACTCAGTAACTATCCAGAGACGCACACAGTACCTCTGGCCCTTCTTTGAAATCCATCCCAAGACTGGTTTATGGACCATGTTGATTGTTCCATATTCATCCTCCTCTGCCCTGCTCAGAGCCCACTGTTGGGTTTGGCCAGAGGGAGGCAGCCGCCGGAGCTTGAGGGCGAGAGGAGACAGAAGCCGAAACATTTATTCTCCCTGCTCTGCCTCACCATGCTCCCTGCAGGGGCTGCCTGCGAGGGGCCTCCCTTCCTCAGAGCCAGCGTTTGCCCAGCTCCATTCCTGCCTCCCAGCCGTCGCCATTCGGTCTGCGGGTGGAACCAGCTCTCCGCTGTGGCTGCTTCACGGGGGCGCCAGCAGCAAACCTTGTTGGTTCTCTTAGCCCTGTCTGCTCCTCTGCAACGTGTCCCCTCATCCGGCTCTGCGCAGGCGAACCTGCAGAGGGTGCCCCCTGCTCCCTGCAGCGTCCGCCATCCGCTCGCTCTGACTTTGGTTTAAATACGATCTCGGGCGGCTGCCGTGTGCTGACTGACTCACACTGTGGGCCAGCCCCTGCTCGAAGCACTTTGCACATACCATCTCGTCTGTCCCTCACGCCAACACGACAAGTCAGGTTCATTTTTAATCCTCTTTTACAGATGAGAATACTGAGCCTTGAAGAGGGTAAGCTGCTTTCCCAAGACCACCGAGTTCTTAGCTGGCAAAGCTAGGATTGCGACCTCAATCACTCTGCACTGAAATTTGGTCCTCTCTGACCAAAATAAGAATGTTGGGTGGCAGGAACTTTACCAATTTTTGGGGGGTCAAATTTGAAAGCAGTTCTTAAGTTCTCCGCTTTTATCTATTTGATAGCCCACCTGTAGGTTATCTGCCCGTGTCAGGTGCTGAGGTCAGATCAGTGAAGCAAACAGGCCTGTGGCTTGTAGGACTAATAGGGTCTTAACTCAGCTCAGTGACAGCCAGGCTGGAGTCACCTGTGGCTGGGGTCACCTCTGGGTGGCTGGGGTCACTTGTGGCAGGGGGTGGAGTGGGGGGGCTCAGGGTAGCCCCACATGAATTCCATGGGAAGGGTTGTCTGATACCAGAAAAGAGGAAAAGAGCTGTGAGACTGACAAAGCAACAATATTTACGGGGCCTAACACCATTGGGGGAGGGGTCAGGAAGCCGCCTGCAGAGGTCACATCTATGCTTTCGCAAGAGGAAGAGTGGGGCAGCCAGGAAGAATGGGCAGGAAGGCACAGGGGGTGGCAGAGACTGCCGGGAGGAAGGAGGGCAACAGGCTTACATGCCTGGGGTGGCAGTGGGGCAAGGTCACAGGAGATTACGCTTCTATTATCTCAGCTCAGGAGCACTAGAAAGCTCCTCTCTGTGGACTTCTGACCAAGAGAGGGCTCTGATTGGCTCTCTTTGGTCACATGTTCACTCTTGAACCAATCACCAATGGCTGTGGCCAGGCTATGGCATACTATATTAAGTGGTAAGGGCATGAGTCACATAACCTAGGCCACATGTGCGCGCCCCCCCCCCTCCCCGTGGAGGGCTGTAATTGGTGATTCCATCAGAACTGCAGTCATGCCAGGGGATACATTCTGAGAAATGTGGCCTTGGGCAATACACGTACATCACAGAGTGTGCTTACAGAAACCTAGATGGTACTGCTGTAATTCTCGGTGTTGTATTTCATGCCACTGGCAGTGCCGTAGATCTGAGTACACCAGCATCACCACAAATACCTGAGTAATACATTAAGATGTTACAAGAGCTACAGCGTTACCAGGCAACAGGAATTTCTCAGCTCCTTTGTAATCTGGTGGGACCACTGTTGGGTATGCAGGTCATTGCAATGTCCCTGTGGAATTGGAGTGGAGGAGGGGCATCTCCTAAAATGCTGTGTGTGTGTGGGAGAAATCTTTATCAGAAAACAAATAAACAAAAAACAAAACAAAACAAAAAAATGCAACAAGAAACCAGGAAGGAGGCTGGGCAGACAATAAGGATGTTACGACCGCAAACTTTCCCTCTCTTTTCTCCCTGCCTTTCACACTGGGGAGGGACTCTGTGTTTGTGTTCGGTAAACATGGACCCTGCCAGGACCTGCTGGGGCTGTGGATAGAGGTGGGAGTGTGGGTTTGGACTGAGATCAAATTCCAGCTTTCCCCTTTATTAGCTGTGTTACTTTGGGGAAGGTCCATAACTCTCTGAACTTCAGTTTCCTCCAGGTAAAATAAAGGTCATAGATCTACCATATATAACAGTCGTGAAGATGCAATAAACAGTGTTTCAATAAGTGGTAGCTAGTATAATAATAATTGCTGTTATCATCATCGTTATCATTAATGTCTTGGGGATCGAGGGGGATGGGTAGAAAGGAATTATGAGAAATGGATGTAAGAGAGACACACAGTGTTAGGTTTGGATTAAAGAAGATCTAGCCAGTGACTGCATTTTACAAATGGGGAAACTGAGGCCCAATAGATAGCTTGGCCTGTGTTAGGCACATGAGGTGGACCTGAGGTACAGGCAAAGATGAGGTCTTCGTAGGAGACTGGACCAGAAGCCAGTTCGCCTCGCCAAGAGCTTTCAGAAGTTACGAGGCCACAAAAATGCTTTTTGGCCTGAAGCATCCAAATGGACCCCACCCCCCTTGCTCAGAGTCAGGCCTCCTTCTCACCACTGGACCCTGCATTGCCAGGCTGGGGAGTCTGACTCTTTTTAAAAATTTAAAATAATTTATTCTGGAAGTGATTTAAAATGAATGGATCTTTTAAGGGAATTAGAGCTTTTGGGAACCTTTGTTTATGGCATGCCCTTTTCCTAATACTCACAGAGGATATTTTCCTCCCTTCCTTCCCCCTCCTTCTGCACTCCTCCCGCCTCCCCTCCCTCTTTTCTCCCTCCTCTCTTCCAGTATCAAAACCTTCAGTGCATTGCACTAGGCATTGTGCCAAGGGTGGGTCAAAGAATCTGTCATTTGTGCATTTATGATATTTCTCAAGTCCATCTAGGTGTCTGGCGCTATGTCAAGGCCCTGGGCCCTGGGGATCCAGCAGGAAAGAAAACGCATTTAGCATCTGCTCCTGTGGGTTGGCCTTCCAGTGTTTCCCATTTGACCAGCTGGATGTCTGGTCGGGTTGAGGGTCTTCAGAGAGAAAGGTGGTCTGGTGTAGGGAGAGGTGAGCAGGGCCAGAACATGGGGAGGGGTTTGGAGTTCATTCTGAGGCTGAGGACAGCCACTGAAGCAGGTCAGGGTCCAACTCGGACTCCTGTTTGGTGGCACTGCCCCCTGCCCACCTCTGAGCACCATCACTCCTGCCTGTGCTCTCTGGGCTCTGGTCCACCTGACCGGCTCTTGCTTTCAGCAATGTGTGAGGCTGCTACCTGCCTCAGGCCTTCGCCCAAACCGTTCCTTTCACCTGGAAACCCGTTCCCTCTTTCTGTGGAGTTTGCCCCTCATCCTTAAGCTTTCCCTTCAAATGTTTCTTTCTCTAGGTAATTTTCCCTGATTTTTACCTTTTCTGCTGGACTAAGTCTCCAATCTATGCTTTTAAAGCATTCAGCATTGGTCCTTGTTCCAGTGATCACAATTCAAAAGAAATGATGACTGTGCACTTGTTTAATTTTTTTCTGTGAGACTGTAAACTCCATGTGGACAAGGCTGGGTCTCTCTCATTCATTTTTATGTCTCCAGTATCCAGGATAGTGCCTGGCACTCATGCAACAACAGTAAATATTGGTTGAATTAAAAAATGATAGTGGGAATGAGTAGATCAATGATTGAAGGATGAATGAGTGAGGGAATAAATTAAAATGAATGATAGATAAGTGATTAGTTGAGTAAATGAATGGGTAGATGAATAAATACACAAGTGAATGAATGAATGTATATATGTATGTATGGATGGATGAATGAAATGTCACCCACAGTGTTTGGAATGTGATTAAGTTGGGAGGCCAAAATCCAGCCTTTGCCACCTGGTGTTTTGCAGGGTCACCCCTCTCCTGACATAGTCACTTAATGGCTTCTTGAAAAGGCACAAGATTTTATGAATCCTTTACTGATCTTGCTTCCACATGAAAAGTGGAAAATCGTTTTAATCCCTGTGTCCACTCTGATCAATTTGCTCATAGCTCCCTGGAGTTCTTTTAGAAGGCTGCTATGGGCATGGTGGAGAATGCTACTATCTGTTAGCAATGTCTGCCGTGGACACCTTAAGGAAACAGCATCGCCTATGCCTATTGGTTAGCTATGACTCCAGACAGCAGAACTCAACTGAGTCCTAAAGCCAGCCCTCTCTCATTATTAGGATGATGCAAAATATCAATTCTGCTGCTACTACTTGGCATGAAATGTAAATAATTTTTCCCTTTTTCATTCTCTTCTTCCCCTTCAACTCTGGTTTCTCATAGTCTTGATCATGAGCCCCTTGAGGGACCACTTAGCCCCATCTGGAAAGCTAAATTGACAAATTCAGGAGGTTCTTTTGTCTTTTTGGGCTGGAACTAGAATGTAAATCAGTTCCCAGAGGGAGAATTTCTCAGAATGCTGCATGAGACCAGCTGCGGGGGTGTCCCAGGAGCTGCTCGGGGGAAGCAGGTCTGTGGAACCCATCTTCTTCCCTGGCCTCTCATTCCCAGGGAAGCAGCAGGAGGTGGCATCATCATCCATAAAAGGCAGTGAATGAGGTCTGGTGAGGACAAAGTGATGTCTCTGGCATTGTAAAGTGAGCTGGGGAGGAGGGAAGGCCCGAGCTGCTGACTGCAGCCATGACCAGCAGCTCCCAGCTTTCTGTGGCCAAGTAAATCCTCTGCCAGTTATTTTTAGCTTGGGGCCATGGAAGAGACAGTGGCCAGCCTGAGCAGATGGAGTTCTAGTTTTGGCTCGGCTAGTGATTAGTATATATAAGATTGTGTGTGTGTGTGTGTGTGTGTGTGGTGGGGGTGGGGGTGGGGGGTGGGCCTCAATTTCCTCCGCTGTAATCTGAGTAAATAAGATTATCATAATTATCCTCTTTACTATTAAAACCATCGTCCCCACCCTCATCATCTTCATCATTATTTTCACCATAGCCATCATCATCATCACCATCATCATCATCACCATCATCACCCTCATCTCCAAGGTCACTGCCACCGTCATCTTCATCCCCATTTTTATCATAACCACCATCATCACCATTGTCATCATCACCCACCATCATCAACTCCACTGCTACCCTTTGTCCTTATTCTAGGATGATGTACTGAACATTATCTATTTATTTTATGAAGCATCTTTTTACCTAAGTCTCACTACCATCTTATGAGGCATGTACGTCTACACATCTGTACAGTAAATTCTCATTTAACATCATCCACAGATTCTGCAATTTTAAGTGAAGTGACGTATAATGAAACCAATTTTACCACAGACTCATTGATATAAACAGGAGTTAAGTTTCCTGTAGCATCTCATTGACGTTATAACACAATGATGATATTCAAGGACCTGTTTTATGAATACTGCTGTTGTTCCAGTTTTACACATGAGAAAAGCAAGGCTCAGGGCGGTGCGACCCTCTTTCTGAGGGAACAGTAGAACCCGAATGAAACCCAGTCTGCTTTTGTTCTTAACAACTAAGTTATGAAACCTCTCCAAACTCTCCCTTAAGGTCTATTCCAGATTAAAAACAAAAACAAAAACAAAAAACCCTAGTGTCTTTTCAAGTTTTGTCATCTCTGAGTAAAGATAGAATGTGTGATTTCTCAAAAACATGTTTCTTGGTAGAGCCAGGAGTGTCAAAGGTCAAGGTTATTTTGTGGACCCACCGCTGGTGGACCTCCATGAGCTTATTCAGGGAAAACTGAGGCCTAGAGGGACACGCCTTGTCCACGGACACATAGCAAAGTAGGGCCCCTCTTGGAGGCCCCTCCGTTTTCCTTAAGGCAGGACGGAAGACGGTTACAAACCACCGTTTGATTTTACCCATGGCCCAATAGAAGGGGCAGGAAAGCAAGATTTGAAATCACAGGTCTGAGTTCAAAATCTCACTATTTCCTGTTGTCTGATCTTGTTTGGGAAGTGGCTGAACTTCTGGGCCGCAGTTTCCTTATCTATAAAATGGAGAGTACAGTGCCTCCCTCACTGTGGGATCATCAGGATTAAAGAAGATAATCTATTTAAGGTACTTGCTTAACACTGTCCCTGGGCACTTGCTACATCATGATATAATGACTATCGTTATTACTGTGCAGGATAGTTTATAAATATAGGTCACAGAGAATCTGTTACTGCTGTGTCTTGGGTATTAAATTAATTATGTCTCACAGTTATTGTAGTTTTTTTTTTTATTAATTTCCCTCCAATGTACCATTCCACTGGGAAGAAAAGCCTAAAGAAATTCCTGCTTTAACTGCACATTTCAATGCAGCGAGGCATTGCTGGAATCATGCAGTGAGGTGCCTTGAGACGCCCCCCGACTTACACGTGTGCGCCTGAGAAATTGACTTGTGTCCCCCCACTCCTGTCAAATTATTAATTTCTAAGCACTCAGTCAAATTGGGTAACCAATCCAATTTGGAACAGGAGAACGTTGAAAGCTTTCCTCCATCCACTTTTTCAATTGGGCGCAGGTCATTGTCCGGAGGAGAGACTTGAGAACAAGCCTCCACACCTCGCTCGAGCGAGAAAAATCCAGGGGAAGTCACTACCGAGCAGCCTTACCGCCCTTTCTCCCTCCACTGTGTTTGCTGGGGTAAAAGGAACAAAAATGACGACGACAACAACAAAAACCCTTTCTAGCTTGAAGACAGGAAGAAAGAGTCCAAAAGCCTATTGCCTCTATTAAAATGAAATATTACCTTTTAAATGCCTACTCTGTGTTGGGTGTTTTTGCTTACTTATTAATAATTATCAGGCACTTTTTGTGTGGTTCTTACGTCTTCTTTGTCATCCGAACCAACAGGATGCAAGAGGGAATAAAGGGAAGTGTCCTAGGTGCGTTTGAAAGTCTGTTTTGTGACATAGCTCCGTGTTTCTAAGGCTCCCCACGCCTTCCCCACACCTCCTCTCGGCGCCTCCGGGGCGGCCGCAGTGAGCATGGCTGCTGGTTGGGAGAGGTAGGGAATGAGGTGCAGAAAGTCGGAGCTGTTTTCTGAGGAGGAACAAACACTCCCCAACCCCGTGCATTTGGCAGAGATCCCGAAACAGCCTGAGAGAGGGGAAACAAAGAGAAAACGTGTCTGCCGACCTGGCTGGGAGGCTGGTCCTTTCTCTTTCCTTTCTGGGGAACACCGAAGAGGCATTTATTGTAGTTCACAGGCCAGAGCCAAGGAGTCCCCCATGCTCCCCATCAAAGAGGAACCCTAGCTCCCTCTAGGAAAGCCCTCTTGGGGAAATAAAAACAAACACAGCCTGCACAGTTGGCTTTCCATTTATGGGGGCCTGCCTGGCACCACCCTGCTCCCCAAACGCACTTCGGCTTTGGTTTTATGGGCTAGCGGAAAGAATCATTTGATAGTCAAGAGCCGAGCAGTGACAAAGGACTCAGGTAAATTAGTTTCAGTTCTTACACAGACAGTCCTCCTCCTTTGGAATTTGAGCTTTAGAAAAGAAAGCCTCCTTCCCACTTAGCCTCCCCACCCCACTCTCCCTTAAGCCTTTTAAACAAGGGGTTTCCTTCCCTTTCTAAATCTCTCCAAGAGCGAGTTTCTTTTCTTCCATACGGAGCAGTTGGGAGAATTAAATTCACCCAAATATCCTCACATCGGTGCATGCAGAACATTCAATGAAATCCAAATTAGGCGCATTAAAAAAAAAAAAAAAAAGTTGTTTTGTTGGGACCCTTAAAATATGCAGACGTATAGCGAGAGAGCTTCAAAGCCTATTTTAATAACTAACTGCTTACCTGCTCCACGCATTTGCTCACAGGTCCCCCTTCACCCAGCCCCAGCTACTTACAATGTAGTTAAAGTTTAAGCTTTTAGTCCCTGGTTGTAGCGGCAGTTACTTGCACAGAAGCCGTGTCCATAAAACCTACAAGCCCGGTTTTCCATGCCCCCGTTGTAATTAACAGCCCAGCAGTGCATTGATGGTCTGGAATCCACAAATGGCGTGGAACTCCGGGGCTTAGATACGCGGAAGGGGCTCCTGACAGGGGGCTGCTTTTCCTAGCATTTGATTTTGTAACCGAAACTTTCTCAAAGGCGTGACACCCTGGCAGTGAATGTTTTTCTAAGCACAGCCCGAAAGATCTGCTTTCTGAGCAAATCTGGGGGTCCTCTCCCCCTTGCTATTTGCTCTATAGCCTTGGTTTCTCCCAGCTCGGAAACTGCATGATCCTTTTCCTCTCCTGTTAAATCCTCTTCTCACTGGAAAAAGAGTGCGGTTTCCCCAGCAAGCACCTCAGCCCCTGACCGAGGTTAAAACGCAATATATATATTTCAGATGACCCCAAACCAGGGCTGGCGAGGTATAGGATATACCTGGGGGAACAAAAGAAGAACCAAAAATGGCAGCCCGGCTCTAGCTAGCTGATGTTTAAGTAACAGTTTGGAATTTAGACATGAGAGGGTGAGAGTCAGGAAATTTGAGGTTCACCCTGACATTCTGGGCTTTTAAATCTGTTGGCAGTTAAGGGGTACAATGGTGTGAATTTTTAGCAGAGCATCACATGGACTTCGAATTTCCTGGGTTTTTGTTGGAATGTATCACAGTGAAACATTATACCCCCCCCCCTCCCCATATATCTAATTTCCTTTACGAAGACGAAAAAAACTTTTCCCACCAAGTTCCAAGAAAACACACGTTATCTTTCCCAAAAGGGCATTCTCTATTATTGGGTATTTTGGAGAGTTCAAAAACAGGCACAAAAATAATGTTCCGAACCCGTTTATTGTGTTTTGTCAGATAACAAAAGCTGATTTTGATTTATTCTTTCATGTAGATATTATGTAGACGTTCATGTTTGACATTTCCTGAGAAATATTTCCGTCTCTGAGGACTTAAAAAAAATGCATATTTAAAAGACTTTAGGTTTTTTATTTCCTGTTTGTGTATGTGTGGTGGCAAATTGGGGAGTGGGGGTAGCTTTTAAGGTTCTTCATGCTCAAGATGTTTATTAACTTAAAAGAATTTACTGGGAAATTATAAAGTTTATAAAAGGCAGACGTTTCTGGAGAGTCAATTGCTTACAATAATCCTTTTCTTAAAAAAAAAAGGGGGGGGGCATTTTTCCATTCTTTCTTCCTCTAATTACAGAATGTTTTAAATATGAGTGATTGCACCTTCACGCAGCCTGTGATTGAAAACGGACCTTTGACAATGATAGTAAAGGGCTTTCTGCGCTGCGTAGGTCAATAAAATCAAAAGCAGTTAAAAAAAATCAGTATCCAACTGGATTTGTTATTCTTTCAAAATCAGTCATACATATAGACTCTTTTCAAGGGGGGACGAGGAGGGGGTGAAATTTCAGATCGGAACGAAGTTATAACCCACATCAGGAAAATTGGCCCTTTAATGAAAGAAATGAAAAAGACTTAATCACCAAAGCCCTCCAAAGTGACACTTCAAATTACATCAGAACTCTACACGGTAATTCAAAAGGAGAGCCTTTCATCTGAAAAATGAAATACTTAATGATTTCAATGAGTTCGTACCTCCCCAAACGTGAGATCTGCCTAGTGCCTGCGTTTCTTTTGTAGCTCAAACGTATTTATGGAAATGATTCTTTCCCTCGTTTTCTCTCCCCTGCCCCTTCTTTTGACATGAAGGTAATTTGTTTTCTCTAGAAGAGTTGGGAGGGTGGAGATGAGCCGGCATAGTTATAAAAAATATACCAAAAGGCATTTCCCAGCTATCTGAGAATATTAGCATTTGAGCGGGTCAGATCTGCCCATAGGCGGAAGGCATGGCTTAAGCTCATTTCTCCTCAGCTGAGTTTTAATGATTTTAATGCATTTGTCTGGAAAAAAAAATGGGGGGATGAAAAGGAAAAAAAAAAAATTAAATTTACGAAGAGCGCCTAATGAACTAGTTAACATTCTTACTATCAGGAAAGTCTAACCCATTCATAAATAAACAGTCTTAAACCGCCTTTACCCACATGCACACACTCTCTCTTTCAGCTCCCTTTAGCAATTTGGAGTACAAGAGATTAAAGTCTTTTGGAAATTTCCAAGGTCAGACCTCAACTAAAATAGGATTAAGAGGGTAAGGGGGAAGGGAAAAAAAAAAAACCGAAGAGAGGGTTTTATTCCCTCCTTCCCCCTTCTTCTAGCTATTTGAAATAAATTGGAAGTTATTTCTCAAAATCCTCCTCTCCCCTGGCCAGTGGCAACCCTTCAAAAGAGCTGAGATTGTTAAAACATTTTCCAATCCCCTTCCTCTCCCCTCTCCTCCCCATTGTAAGAGAAACAGGAGTGGGGCAGCTGGAGGGGAAGTCGGGTCCCTTCCAGGCGGGACTCCAGGGGGCACTGTGGCATTAAGAACTCTGGCTGGAAGAGGCTGCTAGTTTGATCATTGCTGAAAAGAGAAAAATTTTCCAAGTTTGCAACCATTTTCTCTTCAGATGTTCCAAGCCAGTATTCCAACAAAGGAAATGAAAAGGGGAAACCTTCAACCCCCTTCTCTGGGCTCCATATGCAGCTTTTAATTTCGGTCCCAAGGACACAAGGTTTAGAATAGGAAAAAACAAAGATTAAACAGCTCAGAAAATATTTCTCTTTCAGTCTCCCTTTCCTTCCTTCCTTCCTTCCTTCCTTCCTTCCTTCCTTCCTTCCTTCCTTCCTTCCTTCCTTCCTTCCTTCCTTCTTTTCTCTTACCTCCTCTGTTTCCTTTCTTTTTTCATCTTCCCTTCTTCCTCCCTCCCTTTCTTTTTTCCCCTAATCCTTCTCTACCAGTAAACAACAGCAAAAAGTGCATCTTTCTACCTACCTTGGTTGTATTTCTTCTTGTTCTTAATTTGATCCCTTCTTTTAAAAAGACTTCCTGGACGCTGCTTGCCTGTTCATTCATCAGATTGGAGTAAGGAGCGCTGTCTCTCCGTACATTGTGATAGATCTTAACAGTAATTATGTGGCAACTTCAAAGCAAAACTATTTTATTTGTGTGCTTTCCCCCCTGTTTTTTCTCTATCTTTGTGCGCACACACACACACACACACACACACACGCACACGCACACACACACACACACACACACACTCACACTCCTAACCCCTCTAAATCCAAACAAAAAATCCTTTTCAAACAGGGCAGAAAATTGAGTTGAAGTTAGCAGCTGGTATTTCAAATGTACGATGATTGCAAAAACCTCCCCAAATTTCTGGGGGAGTAATGAAAGAACCCTGTAAAGAAACAGGACTTTAAAAACCAGAAAAGAAATAGAACTACCGATTTGACTAATTTCAATTAAAAATGTCTTTTGATCTTGCCTCAAAATTTCAACATTTTTAGACCAAGGACCAATGATAAAAAGAGTTGGAGATAGATGTTTAAGTAGGACCTTCCAAATGGACTCTGCCAATGACATAGTCTGTCTCCCAAAGTGAATGAGTTGGTCCTAGCGAACTTTAGGCAAAGAGCAAACTTTTCAAATAATACTTTTACATCTTAAAACATTCCCTCCCCCACCCCCAATCCTGCTTTTGTGTCATCAGAGGCAGATCAAGAAAAAGCACATTCATTCAATAAAATAATGAACAACAAAGCGGGATGTTTCATTGACGAAATGTTTTCCAGGGACTTTGACTTTATTATAAATGAGGTTTTCTTTGTCTCAGGAACTAAAAATACTAGAAAGGAAGGAAATCTATGAAGGGGCTGAAAATACTAGGAACTATGAACCAAACCTCCCCTCATAGAAAGGTGGGAGCATGCGGGGGATCTCTGGAAGCCAGAGCGAAGCACACAGGGGGAAGGAGCCCGCAGAGTCCCAGGGATGTTCGGGGTGGAGAGGGCTGAACCTCCGCCGGAGAGCAAGGCCCCTCGGTGGCAGCGCTTCGGAGCATGGCGGGTCGCAGCGTGTGTATGTGTGTACATGCAATTTGTACTGTATCTGCTTGTCTAAACTTGTGTGGACGCTCATTAAGGAAAACTTCCATATGGTGTAGTGGGAAAGAAAACATCTGACTTTTGTGTGTGATCAAACACTCTTCCCGGCGAATATTACAAACAAAAATATACCAGGGGTTCTTTTCAAGAAAGGCATCCCTGTCCCATCTGCCACTTTTGCCAATTCGCCATCTAATTTGAAAACAAGGAATATAGGTAAAGTCGGCTCGGAAATGGCACCCGTAGGGACGAGAGTTTCTGTGCTCTCTCGTAGGACAGGCCTGGAAAGGAGGACGCCAGTGTTTTCTCTGGATTTTAGCAGACCACAAAAATGGCATCGCCAGGGAAAAAGAAATGAGCCCATGTGAGCTTAAGTTAGGCAAAGAGCAAACTTTTCAAATAATACTTTTACATCTTAAAACACTCCCTCCCTCACCCCCCCAATCCTGCTTTTGTGTCATCTTTTTTTTTTTCTTTTTTCTTTTTTTTTTTTTTCCGTGAAACATATCCAGCTAATTGCAAAAATAGACATTTGTTAGCTGTATTCTTGCTCCTTTGGAAACGGGCTCATTCATTTCAGTTTTATTATTTTCCCCCTTCGTTGTGTCAAGGTCTGTAAACTCACCGAGGATCACAAATCCCTTTGCACAGTGTGATATGCCGATTGAGGGGTCCTGAGTACGAGTGTGCAAAACCAAAATGACAAAGAACTGATTATTATTATTCATCAACACCACACTTTCACCATCACAACAATAAAAGCGACTGTAAACAGTCAGGGTCTCTCAGATTGCTGATTTTGCTTTTAAACACCTAAAAATCAGTGAAAGAGAAGGAGGCTTTATTTCTAAGTGCCTATTCCCAATAGTAGGAAATTAATACAGCAAAAATAATCTGTTCCCATCTCATGAAGCGACCGTGAAATTTTTCCCCTGCAGTTTTGAAACTGGGAACATTTCCTAGTGTGGACGGAGAAGCAGGCAGCTGCCTTATCAAAATGGCCAGCAGATGGCACTCTGCTCCTGGCTACTACTCCTGAGCCTGATTTTGGTGCCACTCTTGGTCTTTCCAGCAAGAGTATGGATAGGCAGTTGGGGTGGATTTTATATAGTCCACGGTATCTCAGGGAACCTAGAGAAGGAGAAGGGTAATCAAGCCAACGAGCTGTATTTGCAGGTCGCGGGGCTGGCTGGCGTTGGAGAAGTTTGCTGGAGCTAAACCAGACCCGGATGTCTAGGTGTGGGTGTGTTTTGGCCTGCCACCACTGAGCAGAAAATAAGACGGGGACTTTGTAAGATTACCTAAATCCTTTCAGGCATTTGCGGGGGGGAAAAGTGTTTTGTTTTTGTTTTGTTTTCTTGGTTAGTGGTGTCATTAAAACACCTTCACACACCCTGTAGTAATGAAAGGCATTTTGGTTTTCCTCAAACCGTTGAACCGAAGTTTCTGTTGAGCATGAATTGTAATGATGGGCATTCCCACGGAGGAGCAGGGAAAGGAGAGAGATGGATGTGCGCGCGCGCGCATTCATGTGTATGAGTGTGACATAGTTAGAACTGGGGAAGGTGATCAACGACGGATGTAATAGCTGGATGATGGGGTGCTGCATGAAGGGAAAGTGAGAAATATCATGGATATATGTCCAAAGATCTGCATCAAAACTGGGGACTCTTGAATCTTCAGTGCATTCCTCTTGACTAGTTCCCAGTGTGAGATGTAAGGAAGCCCATTACCGTTTAGATGCCCCACAGTGCTATCATTTTGGGACAACTGCTGGCTACAGACTCATTGCTGCAAGGCATTTGACACTGGAAAGGCCTCCAAAACCAAGGGTACTTGGCCACCACCCTCGGGGAGGGAGGGGAAGAAAAGGAAGTTTTCATTTGTGTGGAGGCTTCAAGGTTTTCATAACATAGCTTCCAAATGTAGTCAAAACCTCAAGAAACTGGAAGTCGGCCAATCAGAGCCATAGAGGCGAGCAACCAGGAAACGGTGGCTATCAGGAATGTATTAAAGGACAGAAATAACACAACTCCTTCGTGACACATCCTGGAGGCAACGCAAACCAGTCCTTTGTCTCCTTGGCGTTCTCTAAGGCTCCACACTTATGGCAGGCAGAGAAGTCTATTTTTGTGTATTCCACAAACTATTTTAGGATGACAAAATCTGAATTGGAGAAGATAACGGGCCTAATGCAAGCCCTCATTCCAGAAGGCTATTGGCTCCAAAGCAGGAAGGATAATTGTTGGCGTAGGTACTTCGTTAAAGCCAGGGGCCACGCTTGGTGCTTTGCATGTAGCATCTCATTCAGTCCTCACGACAATTCATGGGAGAGGTCTTTTATTATCCCACTTTACAGACAGGGCAACTAAGTCTCAGAGAGGTTAGGTCACTTGCTCATGAT
This sequence comes from Pipistrellus hanaki, assembly GCF_964339955.1. Lineage (NCBI taxonomy): Eukaryota > Metazoa > Chordata > Mammalia > Chiroptera > Vespertilionidae > Pipistrellus > Pipistrellus hanaki. The sequence goes on along the minus strand of NC_140521.1, from coordinate 19,148,228 downwards.
CACACAGCCTGAAAGATGCAAAGGTCGAGTTCAAATACCTGGCAGAGTGAGCTCCCTCCTGGGCTTTCTAAGCATGATTTTCAAGCCTGCATCTTGAGGCAAGAAAGTGTTCTCTGTTAATGAGGAGAACCACTGACCCAGAAGTGCACTTGTCGTTTCCTTCGAGCAGTCAGCAAACTCAATAGTCAACAGAGTGGCAAACCGCGGCTCAAGAGCCGCAGTTTGCAGACCACTGCCTTAGAGTGACGGCCCAGGAAAGAGAGCCTTGAGACACTGAGACGGACGTGTCAACTTACTGTGCCCCAGAGAGATGCCATGTGGATGGAGGCCGAGAGAAGCCAGCAGTTCCTGTTGGCAGTGAACTTGGCATCACAGTGCTCATCTGGCAGGCGAAAAACCACCACCCAGAGCCCTTTTACCTGCTCATGTGCCACGTGGGACAGAGCAAACACAGGGTGAAATGACAATTCTGGGGGCTCTGAGCTTTGGAGGGAAAAGACTCTTGCAGGGTTCAGGTTCTCTGCCACCCCTGTCCCACTGTGTCTTTGTGACTCAGCCCTGGCGCTTAAGCGGAAGTGGCTGGAGTCAAGGCACAGGGAGCTCCCTGGCCCAAGACCCCCTACCTTCACGTGTTCTCTGTCTTCTCACCCGGCCTCTCTGGGACCGCGAAGGCTGGCGCCACGTGGCTTAGGCTGCAGGGCAAAGTTCTCTTCCTTGGGGAACTAGGAGAAGAACTGTTTGGCTGGAATGACCTTGTACTTACAAGGTGAGGTTCGCGTTGGGACCATGGCAGGCAGGTAAAGTCTCCTGTGCATGCTGGAGCTAGGGGTGAGGGTTGGAGAGTGACTGCCTCATGGTCAGGTTCAGCCCTCCGTAACTCCATCTCACCGAGGACAATGGAAGTACTTTCTACCTGGATACTGTGTTCCCTCGCAGGCCCCGCCCTCATGTGTGTATTTATCCTGTTCATTCACAATGTCCTGGACGGCCTGGTACAGGCCAGGTTCTGAGGCTCACTCAGCCCAAGGGATCCAGGCCCAGGGAGGGTGCTGAGGAGATCAGTGGACGTTTGTTTATAACAGGGGTGTCAGTGCTGGAGGGGCCGCTGTGATCGGGCTGGGAGGACATTTAATTCAGTCCTTTGAGAGGGAAGTGGAGAGAAGGAGCAGGGAGGCTACCTGGAGGAGGTGGTATCTCACCTGAGACCTGACACTGAGCGGAATTAACCCGGTGGAGAAGCTGGGACAGAGAATGTTCAGGGAGTGGGAATATCACATCCAAAGGGGCCAGAGGCGGTGGTGAGGGGAGGGAGCAAGGTGCTGGGAACAGCCAGTAAGTGCTGTGGCTGGGCCCTGGCCGAGCGGAGGGCAGAGAGTAGGAGGTCTGTGGGCCACGCTAAGGCATTCGCTCATTATCCAGATGGCAGCGGGGAGGACAAGGGACTGACCCACCAGTTCCGGCCATACCTCAGTGGGCTTGGAGAGTCACATTTTCCTGAGGACTGTGGTGCCTTCTCCGCTTCATAGCTGCAGCTGCCCCTGGCTCTGGGATGCAGGGACTCAAGAGAGAGGAAAGTGTGTGTCTATTCAAGCTGAATGTGCTGGTCAAACCAAAGCATAAAACAAGGCTGGGCCAGAACGCACATCCCAGTAGCCACCAAACCCAGGGAGAAATACAGCAATCCCGGTGAAACGGCAGCATGTATTAATAGATTGTTCCTGGTACTGTTTTCGGGAGGGGAAGCTAGATCTCCATGAGAAGTGACTTTTGGCAGTTCCAGCTTGCAGCCCGTGTTGGCAAGAGAAGCATTTAAAAAGACACAGGTTTCAAAAAGAAATACGTTTCTTTCCCCGAAAAGGACTTCACACTGCAAGCATCTCTCCCTCGAAGGGAAAACAGCGTGCGTGTTGTGACCAATTTGCTGTCCGCCCGGCTGTCCTCCTCCAGCGGAAGTAATTGGGGGAGAAAGGTCTGCAGAGCATATGCTTTGATGTTTGGGGGAGGGGGCACCTTTTCAACAAATGTCCGCGGCAGACACAGTGATTGAGAAAGGCACATCCGTTTTGGAAAATGCCTGCTAATTAAATGAATGTTTTCAACTGGAAAGCATGTCTGAGCTGTTAAGATACATCCTGATGAAGTTGGAAGGAATGCTTTAGATGTTGGCTTGAAATGGGTGTTTCATGTACCTGGGCCTCCTCAGATCTCAGACAGCACATCCCAGTCATTCATTCATTCATTCATTCACTCATTCAGCATTGGATGGTTGAGGCCCTCTGTGCCAGGCACCGTGGGACCAGGCACTGTGGGAAGTGCTGGGTGTTCAATAATGAACAAGGCTCCTTATGGGAACTTGTATTCTAGAAACAAAGACAGAACTTTATTGAGAACCATTTTTGTCAAGCATTCTCATCAGTGAAATGGAATAAAGAAGGGATAAAGCTGGGTCTCCAGAGACTGATAAGACATGGGTCCCACCCCAGTCTCCCCTATTTATTAGACCTGTGACCTTGAACAGTTTCTTTGCCTTTTTCCAGACTCAGTTTTCCAAACTATAAAATGGTCATAACAATAGTACCTACCTCATAGGATGAGACTGACTATTAAATGAGATAATGCATGGAAAGCACTTTGGTTAGTAATTGTTCCACAGTAAGAGTTTTTATGGGAGTTATGTTTATTATCAAGACCAAGGACATCAGAGTACTTGAAAAAGTAAATTCAACCCAGCCGGGATGGCTCAGTGGTTGAGCATAGACCTTTGAACCAGGAGGTCACGGTTTGATTCCCTGTCAGGGCACATGCCCAGGTTGCAGGCTCAATCCCCACTGTGGGGCATGTGGGAGGCAGCCAATCAATGACTTTCTCTCATCATTGATGTTTCTATCTCTCTATCCCTCTTTTCCTCCCTGAACTCAATAAAAATTTTTTTTTAAAAAAAGTAAATTCATACTCCTGAAATAAAAAGTGGAGGTCTGTCCTTTTAACCTGCTGGCCTATATTATATAATAAAGGCTAATATGCAAATAGACTGAACAGAGATACAACTGAACAACCGAACAAGCGGTTGCTATGACATGCTACAATCCCACCCAGTGCTTGCACCCCCGGCCCCATTGCTGGCACCCAGTGCTGGTCCTGATCCCTCAGCACTGTCAGCAGATGTGAGTGGGGCTGGCGCCATCAGTACATGGGAGCAGCAGCTGCGGGAGCAGGGCTGGGCGGGGGTGCAGAGAGGGGCCGAGACCTGCCTCTTTGCCCAGTGCAGCCTCACAGCCCACAGTTACTTTCAAGGTACACGAATCTGTGCACTGGACCCCTAGTTATTTTATTTTTATTTTTAAAATATATTTTATTGATTTTTTACAGAGAGGAAGGGAGAGAGATAGAGAGCTAGAAACCGCAATGAGAGAGAAACATCGACCAGCTGCCTCTTGCACACCCGCCCCCCCCCCCCCACCGGGGATGTGCCCACAACCAAGGTACATGCCCTTGACCGGAATCGAACCCGGGACCTTTCAGTCCGCAGACAGACGCTCTACCGCTGAGCCAAACTGGTTTTGGCAAGGACCCCTAGTTATTAATAGCAGTGGCAAGTGACTGTCAACCTCACAAGGTTCAAAATGAAAAAGGAATCCATTGACACAGGGTAGAGAAATTGTCACATACACCTGGTCTAGAGCTTGAAAGCAGATCACCACTCTCTGTTTCAATCTCACAGCTGTTTCTTCTGCACAGGGGAGATCTAAAGCAGCCTCTTCTTCCAGACCTGGGGTGGCCCCAAGGCTCCTCCCGAGGTACTTCCTTTGCACATGGTTTTAGGGAAGGCCAAGACCCAGGATTGATTTTGATTGGCTGGCTCGGGTCATGTGCTTAACCTGAAAAGCTTAGGGGGTGCTGTTCTCCTATTGGCCAGTCACATGTTCACTGGAGCAGGGGAGGAGACATGGAGTCAACTTCATGCAGCTCACATGGACGGAAAGAAGAGGGGAAATTAGGAATCCCAGGTTCAAGACCAATGGGTGTTGATCACAGAGGCTGTTACTTTTGTTAACCTTGGGTCACACTTCAGATTGCACACTTCAGACTTCCTTTTCTTTGTGTGCTTATCCTTCTATTTCACTATCTATTGTGTGTGTATATGCACATGTTATAATTTATAATTATGTATGTACATGTACACATATCTATGTGTTATATATATGTACAACCCTCCCCCCCCACATATATTCCATAGATGGGAAACTCGCTACATTCACTTCATCAAATATATAGTATCTAGCAAATAAACCTCAGTACATAGAGATAAACTGTGTTCTTTTAATTAAGAGTTTTAAAATCAAAAGGGCACTAGAACTCATTTAGCCAAGATGCTTCCATTTGATAGACGGGAAAACTGAGGCTCCTAGTCAAGAGGGTCTTGCTCAAGGTCGTACAATAAGCAGTTCTCTTCTGACCCTTGAACCATGTGGTCTTCTTCCTCTTTAAGCTCATTTGCAGTGAGCTCAGCATGCCCCGGGCAGCTGGGGCCCATGGGGAGTTGTGTACATGAAGTATCCAATGCACAAAATGGGAAAAGCTGAGTTTTTCTTGAAGAGGCTGGGGACTCTGATGGGACTCTGTGGGCAGAGTCTTTGGTGTCATTCTCTGAGGCTGACTCGGACCCCCCACCTCAGTGTGCCCTCCAGTCTCTGCTTCCTCACGCGGACTCCTCTTGCCTGGAGCCGAGGCCCCTCGGTCTCTGCCCTGGTGACTTTGTGCTCACCGCCACTGCGTGCCTTGGCGTGTTGCCTGGCACCTCCTACATCATCTCAGTGCACCCCACCTTGGCAAGCTCTTCTAATTTACACAGACACTCCCACTCACACACACTCATCACACGGACACACACACAGACAACCCCACTTTGACTCATAGCCTCCTCCTAATTCACACACATGTGCTCACTCTCAGCACACATGCCTGTATCCCAAACACATTCCCTTACACACCACATTCATTTGCACACACACTCACGAACAAACACCCCCCTACATGAAACTGGATTTCACACAAAAGGCAAGTTAATGGAATTGAAAGTACAAATGCTCACACATGCATTTGTACGAGCACACACATACAAAGATACCTCACACACACGCGAGCACACACACACACACACACACACACACCCCGGCAGATTCTCTATCACAGACACACACTGGAGCCCTGTCGGCCACCATTCACCAAACAACTCCGCGGTGATGTCAGAGAGGAAAAGTTCAAATGAGAATCAGATTCGGTAATTATAGGACTTTCTACACGCACATTTTTTTTTTTCCGGGCTGGACTTGAAAATGAAAGAGGCCCAGGAGATGAGAGCCTTTCCCGGGATTGGGAAGTAAGTAAGCAAAACCACATTTAAGGGAGTGAGAAAAACTCCCTAAACTGCTCTTCAAAACCGCCTGATGGAGCAGAGGCCTGGTGGCACCACTCACTGTCGAGCGTTATGTCTGACTTTTGTGTCTCTGTGCAGTGACGTTTCTGTGGGTTTTTCCCTCTTGAGGCCCCATTTTGATCTTGAGCAGGACTTTGAATAGCGTCAGATCCATTCACTCTGGCCAGCGCGCACTTAGTGACTGGTGCGTGCTGGCATGGGCGAGCCCCTGGTGGGTCTGAAATCAGTCAGAGGGGTCCGGAATGGTGGGGGAAGACTGGCTCAGGCCCTGCTGGAGGCTGGGGCTCAGGCAGACATTAGCACATCACCACACTAACGGTGTCCCGTGGTCAGACCGGGACAGGACCCGAAGCTGGAAGGCCAGTTTCAGGGGAGGCCGCTACAGTAGTCCAAGTGAGAGCTTGAACTAAGCAGCTGTGAGGCGGGAAAGAAGTGAATGGCTGTGAGAACCACATGAAATAATTTGCCAAGACTTGGTGATGGAGGATTGGGGGTAAGGAAGAGAGGTATCAAGAATAATTTCTGCCCAGCTGGCGTGGCTCAGTGATTGAGTATCAACCTATGAACCTGGAGGTCACAGTTCGATTCCCGGTCAGGGTACATGCTTGGGTTGCGGGCTTGATCCCAAGTAGGGGGCGTGCAGGAGACAGCTGATCAATGATTCTCTCATCATTGTTTTTCTTTTTCTCTCCCTCCTCCTTCCTTCCTCTCTGAAATCAATAAAAACATTTTTAAAGGGGGGATGATTTCTAAGTGTATGGCTTTTACATAGATGGCAGAGATAGGTTATTTCTTTTTCCTCAACCAAAAAGAAGGCTATAAAGTTTCTGACTCAACATGATGGTTTCCCCGCCCCCCAGCATGATTGATGTCTGATAGAAAAATAAGATTATAATATATTTTAAATATATAGTGTAATGATTAGACATACATAGATGTTGTGAAAGGATTCCCACTATCATGTTAATTAACATATCCATCACCTCACCCATGTACACCCCCCTTATTTTAGTGAGGACACTTAAGTTCTGCTCTCAGCAAATTTTAACTGCACATTATTTACCCATGATAGTCAACATGTTATACATTAGATCCTCAGACCTTATTCATCTTATAACTTTACCCTTTTACCAACCCCTCCCTAACCCCCCCTCCAACCAGCCCTTGGCAAACACCATTCTAGTCTCTGTTTCTGAGTTCAACCTAGATTCCCCATGTCAGTGAGATCATGCAGTATGATTTGTCTGTGTCTGGTTTATTTCACTTAGCATAATGTCTTCGGGTTCATCCATGTTGCTGCAGATGACAGGATTTCCTTCTTTCTAAAGGCTGAGAAATGTTCTGTTGTCTATACACATCCCGCGTTTTCTGTCTCCATTCATTCATCGATGGGCATGCAGGCTGTTTCCATGTCGTGGCTGTTGTGAATGATGCTGGAGTGGGCATGGGGGTGCAGCTATCTCTCTGACACAGAGGTCTCATTTCTGTTAGATGGGTACCTAGTAGTGGGATTGCTGGATCATATGCTAGCTCTATTTTTAATTTTTTGAGGAACTTTCGTATGGTTCTCCATAGTGGCTGCACCAGTTTACATTCCCACCAGCAGTGCACAAGGCTTCCCTTCCCGCCAGGTCCTCAGCGGCATTTCTCTTATCTTTTTGATGGTCCATCCTAGCAGGTGTGAGCTGACAGCTCCCTGTGGTTTGTGTTTGCGTGTCCCTGATATTAGTGATGTGCCCACCTTTCCATGTGTCTGTTGGCCACTTGTGTGGCTTCTTTGGAAACATATCTATTTGGTTCCTTTGCCCATTCTTTTCCTTTGCTCATTTTTAATTGGTTTATTTATTTTTATTAAGTTGTATGCGTTCCTTGTACATTTTGAATGTTAATCCCTTATCAGATGTCTGGTTTGCAAATCTCCTCTCAGTCTACATGTTGTTTTTTCCTTTGGTTGGTGGCTTCCAAGTCTCTATGTGTCCATCAGACTGGATGGTGTGTGGTTAAATGCTGCTGCAGGAGCAGTTTTGCTTTATTTCCTCAGATCACCTACACAAGAACCATGAGAGTCAGGGATTGTCATTATGGTTACATAGATAGTGAGCTAAGAGGTGTAGAGATTGTGGCATTGAGAGGCATTATTGCAGCCCTATTAGGAATGCAGATCTATCCCAAGCTACCTACCTGGGTTGCATTCTCAGCACAACTCTTTACTGCCTAGGTGACCTTGGGAAATGATTTAACTTTTCTGTACCTCAGTTTCCTCATCTTTAAAGTGGGGGAGAAGTGTGCCTGTGTCAGAGAGTTGTCTTAAAGCTTTAATGAGATGGTGTGTGCACACCTTCCCCATAGGCAGTGTGCTGTGGCCACAGGGCAGGTCATCAGTGGTGCTCCATACATCCTGCTCTAGTTCAGGAAGGGTCATGCTCCCCTGCAGCTTGGTGTTAGGGCTTGGTCATGGCCACATGGTTTACTTTGGCCACTAAATATAAATAGAAGTGATGTGTCCTTTCTGGGTAGAAGTTGTAAGAGCCAGTGTGCAACTTACCGTATCTGTCTTTCTCCCATGGTGGCCATCAAGGTCTTGGCTGCTCCGTCAGCCCAGTAACAGAGCAAGGTCATGAGGAGCAGAGCCCCCAGCTGATCTGCAATAGGACTCTTGTGCAAATGGAAAATAGAGCTTTGCTGTTTTAATGCAAACAACCGGGAGTTGGTTGTTAGTTGCACCAAATCCATCCTATTCTGACTGACACAGTGATGGGCCTGCAAACTGAGCCCTCCGCATCTTCATTCTGTAAATAAATATTTCAGAGGTCCATTCCTCCCTCCATCACATTTTACAGCAACCCCATTGTACAGATCCAAATAAAGACGACGACAAAAACAACAACACACTTCTTTAGCTTTTAGAGAAAGATGCTACTCAGCTCGGAAATACCGTGAAATGGATTTGTATTGAAAAAAAGTGGGCTCAATGGAAAGTATACAGCTTTTATATATGATGAAAATGGAAGTGGACATCACTGTACATGTGAAAAGAAAATCGATGGAAACCACAGAACATTGTAAGAGGTCAAAGGTAAAAGCAAATGGGCTTATTGTGTATCAGTTAAATAAACAGGGGCATCTTGTACCAGAATGGGAGAGGGGTTTCTGGTCTCCATCCAACTTTTCAGAGATGTAGTTAAAATAGGGCATTAGGTTTCTGTAGAGGCTTTCTTTTTGCCAGCATCCTAAACAGAACACACATGAGCAGAGATGTGGACTTAGAAACTGGGAGTTTTAGGTGTCTCAGAAAATCAGGCTAAAGCTCAGGCGTCCAGAGGGTGTGGATCTTGGGAAACTCAGGGTTTAACAGCCATCATGATCTATGAGGTTCTCCCCCTCTCCCGCCCCCAATTTCAGAAATGTATGTGATGCTTCAGATATTTTTATTATGACCCTGGAGATGATTTTTTTTTTTTGTGGGCTCGTCCCATCCAAAATACCAATACAGTAGGTATTTTGGAGTGTGTGGTTAACATAGAAATTAACGTCCAGGTTCTTGTGGCCTGGTTGTTGATGTCATCTGAGAGATAGGTGGGACAGAGGTCTCAGTCTGCTGGGCACTCGTGTAGGCTTGTCTGTGGTTTTCATAATGTTGTGTCAGTGGGAGCCCCTCTGTGCAGAGCCATGGCCTCAGTGACAATAATAGTAAATGGCAATCGACAGACCTCAGTTTATATCTCCAACTCTACCCTGGGCAATTTACATGAACTCTCTGAGCCTTGGTTTACTCATCCGATAAATGGACACATTGACTCACCTTAGGGTTGTTGTGAGGATAAACTGAGATAAAAATATAAAGTCAGGCTCATCCTATTACGTGGAATATGCTCAATAAATCTGAGTGATGATGGGGGTAAAATGTCATGGGATATCAACCTGTGATAAGATCAGGTCAGACTTGGGATTTTAGTGACATAATTTTCCTCAGTGGAACACCATATCTGAACTATGTCCAGTGGAGAACCTGAGGGGTTGGTGGTGGGCAGTGAAGGATTAAAGAAAACAGACAAGAGAATATAGCTGGGGCCAGGTAGGACACTTCTCAGATGGATAGACAGTGACATAGCCTGTAAGCCAAGTCTTTATTTTATAGTCATATTCCATGAGGCAAGGCGAGGGCGCAGTTAAGATGTTTACAGTGTTTTTGCGAGTTTCAAATTATTTATATGAACCTAAGAACTCTATCAAGCTTTGCTTTGGCAGCACTTGCTACACCTCCCGTAGCCTACATCACTCAGCTATCTGGGACCACAGGTTTGAACCATAGGTCAAGCTTACAACCATAGCCTTTGGCTATAATTGTGCTGGGAGGGATTTGCCCTCCAAGCTGGGACCTGCATGTGACTTTGCCATGAGAAGACCATGCCCTCTCATTAGTCTGAGGCTTGAACTTGTCCAAACACTGTAGCCATTCTCCACACACATCCAACAACACCATTGCGATAACCTATCATTGAGATGCCTGGGTCGTGCAAGTGATGGCTGGGATTTTATTAGCCAATCCTACAGTTCACATGAAAGCCAGATGCTTGCCTACAACTTGAGCTTTTACCCAATCGTGAATATATAAGGCATCACTTTGATACCTGATGACTCGCTTCATGAGAAGATCAGGTTCAGAAGCTGTTGTCAGTGGTCCAGGACCACATTTCTCATAGCTGCCTTCGAGTCATCCACACAGTGATTTTATTTGGAGCCTCCTTTGTTGAATAACTCACACTTACAATCATCCTTGCCCATTCAATCAAGTCCAAAGTCCATGTCCTCATAGAAGAAGAAGTCTTGTGATATACCCTAAGGTGTCCTTTCAGCCTTCTTGCTTATTCATCCTTTAATATGCTCTGTATGCTGCAATCTTATGATGGCAGATATGTAGTACTTGTGCTACCTGGTTTCCATACCATGTCCATGGCAGACATCACGAAGCAATCTCAGAACTCTGCCTCATGACTTCTTACACAGCCTTACCACTGTCCTCAAAGTAGTACTCCAGGAAACCATTTTCAAATAGCGAAACTTGGTGTGCAGAGTAAAGCTGATTTGCCATCCTGGACATGGGCAGACTGCCTTCCTTTCCTCAGCATTCACCCATGCCTCTGTGCTTACCAGAATTCTCTTGTCTCTGCCTGAATAAACTCCATTCACCATTCAGGATTTAATACAGTTCATTGAGTTTCTATAAGTACCCACAATATTATGAAATCACAAATAGTATTTTTGAGTTGATTTGAAATCCTGATGAATCAGGCTTCTTTTCCTGATGACCCAAACTCCGTTGGCCCCTCCTTATCCTGATCTCATACACACACACACACACACACACACACACACACACACACACACATATATATATATATATATATATATATATATATATATTCTGAGTAGTCACATTCACTATATTTTTTAGCCTATGATTAATAAAGGTTTGCCTATCCTGTCTACAACTAGATTCTTGAGGGTAGGAGCCACATCATTTTTTAGAGTAGCAGATCTGAGTTCAAATTCTGACTTTGCCACTTCCTAGCATAATGAACTTAACCTCGTTGAGTGTCAGGTTCCTTAGATGCCAAATGAAGAAGATAAAAATCAACCTCCTATTGTTTGGTTGGTTGTAGCTATTCAATGAATATAAACTCCTTAGTCCAGTTTCTGATGAATAAGAATGGAAAAATGTAATTAGCGAGTCTCTACATTCTGTGTAGAGCATAGTGAGGGGCAAACAGCTATGGAACGAAAGTCCCAATTTCAAAGTCAGGTTTGGTCATTGATTAGCTTTGAGAAGTCAGTTTGGAGTCTTACCTTGCTCATCTGTGAAATGAGCTTTTAGTCTGTCCCCACTTTGTTTTATGGTATAAATGCAATCATGTAGGTGGATACAAAGGTGACATTCAGAATATTTAGCAATCAGCATTGTATGAGATAGACCCATTGGAACAGATGTTGGACACAAGTAGGATAGTGACTCTGAATGTTTATCTTTGGTGGAGACATTCAGGAAAGGATGAAGTGTTGTCCAGATGCAAAAGATTCCTATTGTCATTAATCCTTGGGTGAAATGATGATAAGAATAGTTTACACAAGTAATATATATAACATTGTGGGCACTTCCAAAAGGCTAGCTTAATCAGGACTCTCAGTTGTAAGTGACAGAATTGCAACTCAGCAGGATTAAATGGAAAGAAATTTAAAGGTTTAAGTTACTGAAAGGTAACAGTGAATACAAGGACTCAACTGATATAGTCAAGACTTGATTTTATTCTCTTCACACTCCAGTCAGCTGATGGGACAGGCAAGCCCGTGGGGAGGGGACACAGGAGATTGGCCGGCAAGCCCCACCCCCTGATCGGGTGGGACCAATTGGGGGCAGGGATGGTCGGGGGAGGGGCCGAGAGTGGTTGGCCGGCCAGCCCCAATCCCTGGTCGAACTCCCCATTAAGGGGACAATTTGCAGATTAGCCTTTTATTATATAGGATTCTCCCAGTAGAGCCAACAAAAGACCTGAAATCACTCACTTATTTGATTGGCTGTCAGCTGTCACATGTTCATTTCAGAACCAATCACTATATTGGGGGGCATGGCTCTGATTGGTAGGGTCTGCTTCACATATGCAGAAGAGGGACTAGGTGTGGACTGGGAGAGGTACCTCCCCATTAAAGGGGAAAGTAGAAACCAACGAGGCTAAAGCATCAGCTGTCCATTACCAAATGTTAGAGAAGTGTAAGACGGACCTGCCTTTATCCAGTGTTGGTCACTCCTCGTTCATCATGAGTTCATGGCTCTCAGATTGAAACAAAGGGTGTTGTGTCTGAGTTCCTCTCTCCAAAACCCAGTCAGTCTGTGAACTCTGCTTCCACTCATTAATTCACGGGGACAAGAATGTGAGTCTCCTCTCACTTCCTTTCTGCCCGTGGAGGATTCCTGGAGGAGATGGTCAGGGGCGGGTGTTGCTGTGATGTGCGGTGGCTGATGTCACTTGGGTTGGCATGCTCTCTAAGACTCCTTTTGCGAAGTGTGGGAATCATAAAGGAAAGGAAAAATCACAGCGTGATCATCCAGGCATTTCTTTTTTCTCCGTATTTTTCCTCAAAGCCCTGGTACTTTGAGGGAAATTTAATCCTTATGTTTCTGTTTAATTTGTAGGATACTTAGGTCATCAAAATAGAGCCTATAAAGAGCCATGTGATGTCCAGGAAGAATTATGAGCTTGTATATAAGCCTCTTAAAATATATCTGTGAGTGAATATATGTGTACATGCATTCGCACTTGAGACTTATTCCAGAACTCCACATTCTACTGGTTTGAACTCATCAGAAAGTGAAGTTCAAACCTCAGTGTTACATAGAAACATCTATTGAGAGATGTTTACGTTTTAAGCCAAAAGTGACTCTATAGGCCCTCAAGTCTCTTAGACTAGGTCAGTGGTCGGAGTCAACAGAGCCAAATATCAACAGTACAATGATTGAGATTTCTTCTGAGAGCCAAATTTCTTAAACTAACTTCTAACACCACTTCTAATGCCACTTCTTCAAAATAGACTCGCCCAGGCTGTGGTATTTTGTGGAAGAGCCACATTCAAGGGACCAAAGAGCCGCATGTGGCTCACGAGCTACAGTTTGCCAACCATGGGACTAGGTGAAAAAACAAAGAACTGGGAAGATTAGATAATTTGTCAGAAGTCATTGTGGAGTGTTTTAGAATTTTCTTTTACTTTTAAGAAACATTATTTATTTATTAGAGGCTCAGTACACAAAATTCGTGCATTGGAGGGGGGTCCCTCAGCCTGGCCTGCACCCTTACCAATCCGGGATCCTTCTTGCAATCCGGAACCACTGGCTCCTAACTGCTCACCTGCCTGCCTGTCTGATGCCCTTAACTACTCCCCTGCCAGCCTGATACCCCAAACTGATCTCCCCTGCTGGCCAGATCTCCCTAACTGCTTTCCCCTCCTGGCCTGATCCCCCTAACTGCCTGTCTGTTCTCCCCTCCTGCCCTGATCCCCCTAACTGCCTATCTGCTCTCCCTTCCTCTCTGAGCCCTTTGGACCCCTGTGCAGGCATGCTGAGAGCTGTCTGCTGTGACCCCGCCCCCATCCTGATTGGTTGTTACATGACGGTGTCATAGACAATTTGCATTTTCATCTATTATTAGTATAGATTGATTGATGTTAGAAAAGAAGGAGTGAGGGAGAGAGAGAAAGAAACGTTGCTTTTTTTTGTTCCACTTATTTATGGATTCATTGGTTGATTCTTGTATGTGCCCTGATGGGGATCAGACCCACAACCTTGGCATATTGGGATGATGCTCTAACTAACTTTGGGTTCCTTGGGTCCAGAAACAAGGAAGTGAGTAGTTACCATATTGAGAAGAATTTTTGACCCATTCCTGGAAGTCAGGGCAGGGAACTCAGGAGTGCAGATTTCACTCAGATGACCCACCTGTGGCTTCCTGGTACTCTTTGCCCATTATAAGTGAGAATGAGCACAATAGCAATACTGGCTTGTGAAGCACCTCAGATGTATGTGGAATGAATGAATGATTCATTGACTTTGAATTGACCAGGGCTTGAATTGACTTTTATTTAAATATAATATACATCCAGGGCTTGAATTGAATTTTATTTAAATATAATATACATCTCAAAGTACCTGGTTAGTTGAAGTGCTAAAGGCTCACTTTAGAGTTTGTAATACTAATTGTCCTGGTTATTAATGTCATCGTTACCGTATCAGTATTGACTTACTACTTAAGGAGAAATCAGTTTGTATCATTTGTGATAAGCATTTGTACATGTCTAATGCTTACAGCAGCCCTGTAAGGTGTATTGAATTCTTCCTCCAGTTTCAGAATGGAGCCCATGGGGGAGGAGAGGAAGCCATTGGCAAACAGCGGGTGAGGAAGAAACAAACGTTGGTCTCACCAGGGTTGGCATTCCTAATCACCGTGCTGCTTCTGTAAACCCACAGTGTTTCAGATACCCTGTCTGAAAATTAAACTCAGCAGGAGAGAAATTACCGAGTGCTTCCCCGCTCCATGAAGATAAACACATCAAAGTGACCCCATCGCACCCTTTGGGTATAACCGTAGCAGCTGCCCAGGCCATCTGGTTTGACCAGAGGGATCTAGCAACACTCCTGTTTTCTTAGTTGGGGAAACTGAGTTTCAGGTCCCTCGAGGAGCCCTGGTGCTGCCAGGCCATCACTCAGGCCCGCAGCGTCTCTGTCAGGTTTTATTGAGCAGGGCTGCCTGCCGCCATATGCATTTAAATAATGAACCAGGATCAATACCTGTCTCTGCTCTTCTTGTCCATGTTCCCTTGATGGCGGACCTGGAAACAGAGGCCAGATTCTCCCTCACCCTCAGCCTGGGCGGGGAGCTCATTCCAGCCTTGTGGCTCAGTCCTCGTCAAGAAACTCGGGAGATGTGGAAGGTGGTGGGGAAGGTCAGAGGGAATTCACCGGGACCTAAATTCTGACTGCCACTGAGCCAATGGGGCTGAGTTTCCATGAACAGGTAACCAGCCATCCACAAAGGGTTATTCAGTAGGCAGCATCAGCCCAGCTGTGCAGCAGTATGCCTGTGGTTACAATATACTCTGCATCCAGGCAGACCTGGGTCAGATTTTTTTTTTTCTGCTATTTAATAGCTGTGGGAATTTGTGCAAGTACTTTTGCTTATCTTCCTCCCTCCCTTCTTTGCAAGTTTATTTGGGTACTAGAGACCCAGTGCATATGAAATCATGTGAATAGCTCACTTCGTTTGCCTCAGCTGGCCATCCCACCCATTGCTGATAGCTCTCACCCCTCCCTGCCCACAGCGAGAGCTGCTGCTCGTTATATGGTTTAATGCTTTGATCTTAGAGAATGCTGTGTTAGTCAAACTCTTAAAAAATACTTTTATTGATTTTTTAGAGAGAGGAAGGGAGGAGAGAGAGAGAGAGAGAGAGAGAGAGAGAGAGAGAGAGAGAGAAACATTGACTGACTGCCACTTGCATACCCCCTACTAGGCATCGAACCTCTGCCAACTCTCCATTCTAGTGCTAGAACGACCCTGGTGAAGTGGGGATGATCATATCAGTACCTCTCTGGGTGGGTCCTGCATGGAAAGTTTAAGCACAGCAATCGCTCCCCACCAGCCAAGGTTAACAGCAGGCCCCCCATCAATACTTATTCAGGGAACACCTCTTAGCCATTTGCTTTATTTCATCTGACCACAGAGAAAGCCATGTTTCACTACTAACTTCCACCCCATAGGACCACAGACCATGATCGCCAAAAATGAGCTTTCCTCTCCCTTTTTTTGAAATCACTTTTCTAAAACGACACCTAGATTAGCCAGGCGAGCTTTTAAAAGATGTGAGAAATAAACTCTGAAAAAATATGGTGTGTCTCCTGGCTTCAAGAGAGGGGCCCACCAAAGAGCAGGACAGGAGATCCTAGGGACCCTTTCTCTCCCCCAGGCTTGCGGCTGTGCCTTCGCATCTACATGAGCAGAAACTCGGGCAGATCCAAACAGATTGTGGTCGGAGCTAGAAGACATCCTCTGAGAAGATAACTCAAGAACAATTGTAAAGGGGCTTTGTGCTCTAGGAGGCTGAAACATCTTTCTGCGTCTAATGGAACTTCCCCAAGGCGCTATTCACTGTAGGCTTAGGAAAACACAAAGAGCCACCCTCCGCCCCATTCCCTTTTTCTTCTGCAAATAATGGAATGATGTTTCATCTCCAAAAGTAGCCCGTTGGGCTTGGAACACTTTTCTTCCCCTCTTAGGGCTCCATGGGATTATCGGATTAGGAAGCAAAGGGCTTGTTCAGCCTGCTGGCGTGACTGACTGCTTATAGAGGGCAGAAAGCCAGAGTTGGCTGAAGGGCATGGAATCCATCAGGTTTAATAGTATTAGACACAACATATTGAGCAGTTACTAAGTTCCAGGCACTGTTCTGGGTGCTTTCATGATTGCAACGAATTCTTATAATGACCTTATTATAAAATTGGTTGATTCCCTCTTCTCCCTCCTTGTTGAGATAGAGAATTAAGGAGGTTCTCACCCAAGACCATAGAGATAGGATGTAGTAGAGCTAAGGTGAGAAATCTATAGCCCTTGCTTTTAACCTGGAAAATTTATCATTCACAAATGGTAAATACCACCATTGAGGTTTGATTTTGGAATCCATCCTATTTCTCATATCTGTTTATTTTTCTAAAAAAAAAAAATTAGGTTTTTTAAATCCTCACCCAAGGATATATTTTTACTTTAGGAAGAGAGGAAAGGAGAGAGAGAGGGAGGAAGGGGGCGGGGGGGGGGGGCGCAGGGGGGGGGGGGAAAGAGAGAGAGAGAGAGAGAGAGAGAGAGAGAGAGAGAGAGAGAGAGAGATATCAAGGATAGATAAGAGAGAAACATTGATAGATTGCCTCCCATACCTGCCCCAACTGGGGATTGAACCTGCAGCCTTTTGGTATACAAGATGATGCTCCAACAAAAAGAGCTACCTGGCCAGGTCTATACTTGGTTTTATTTTGAAAATTTTTTTGTTCCCTTATACCTGACCCAATGTCTGAGAAATTCCAGCCTTAATAATTTGGCCAAGCTAACTTTCACCTAGTGGTCCATAAAAAACTGGTGCCCACCTTGCCTGCTCTGTGTGTTCTCTTCCCAGGGAGAAGAACCTGCTTCCCTTGCTTTCCCACCTGCCTTGGAGGTGATAGTGGACGTGTTACTTTCAGTGACTACCCTGCCTTTGGACTGCCCTTCTGTGCTCCCTGTCACTCTGTTGGGACTTTCCATCAGGGGTCCCTCTTTCCTTCCTTACCATATCTGGCCATCTACAAGGTCTCCCTCACCTTGGATTTAGTGGATTGGTTCAGGGTGGACATATGAGTCCTTTGCTGAAATCAAGATGGAGGCTGTGATGGAGTGGGCATCCCTCCTTTAAAAATTATGAGCTTTCTCTAGGAATAATCTAAGCCTGAGAGCCATCTTTAGGTTGTTATCAGTGGAGTCCAATATAAAGCCACGGAGACTTTGGAGAGCAAAGAAGATCTGATACCCCAGCTGACATAGCTTAGTGGTTGAGTGTTGACTTATGAACGTTCGATTCACAGGTCAGGGCACATGCCCAGGTTGCAGGCTTGATCACCACTGTGGGGTGAGCAGGAGGCAGCCCATCAATGATTCTCATTCTCTCTTTCCCTCTCCCTCTCTTAAATAATAAAAAAAAATTAAAGAAAAGAAGATATGATAGGTTGAGATAGATAGGAGGAAGGAAAGAAGGGAAGTGGGGAGGGAGAGAGAGAGGCAGAGAGAGACCTAATGACATCCTAAATCAAATTGGGATCCACTGTTTCTGAAGCCTCTCTCTCAGCTACCTGGGACACCATGGAGATGTGCCATTCAGGTCTCTGTGTTGTGAGCAGCTTGATTGGAAGTCTCCAGCTACTGAAACTTCGTATCTCTCCATTGTTCACTCTGCAGTCACCCTGCCCTGTGCTGCTGCTCTGCCAGTGACTGCGCACAGGGCCCTTTCTCTCTACTCTGGGGCTCCCCATTGGCCTCACTGAAGTTTGGCTGGTGCTGCACTTCCCAACCCTCCTTCCTTCCCTCTCTCAGTTCCCCGAGCTCAGACCAGGGTGACGCAGTCTGGAGGCTCAGCCTGGCTGTTCTTGCCTTTAATTTCTCTAAAACTCCCCCAAGAAATTTCTTGACCATCTAACTCTGTCTTGGCTTTTGCTTCCTGTAGGAACTGAACTAACACACCACCCAATACATTCCATTTTTGTGTATGCTACTTTGAATCAACTCTTTGTCATTTGCAACCCAAAGAGTCCTGTTACAGAAGTGGCATGTAGTATGTAAAACTGCTCTGGAAACCACTAGCCCGGTAGTGATATTGGTTAGAGAGATGGTGATTCTCAAGACTGTCTACTGAGAGTTAAATGACAAGAGATGAAGAGGACCTCCTCCAAAGAAGGCTTTTCATAGGAAACTCTCAAAGATGGGTAGATGTCCATACTGGACAAAACATGAAATGAGTGAGATGGTGGGTAGAGTTACACTCCAGGTACATATTCCCTGGGACTATGTACATGGTTGATGTCGAAATCCAAATTTCTGGTTCAGTATCTCTCCTAGATTTCAATCTGTTTATCCTCAAGTCTTCTTGACACTGGCACTTGGCTATCTCTCAGGCGTTGGGAACTCTACCCATGTAAAATGACTTATTACATCTGGCTGGTGTGGCTAAGGGTTTGAATATAGACCAGGATGGTCACAGTTCAATTCCCAGGTTCGGGGCTGGATCCCCAATAGGGGGCATGCAGGAGGCAGCCAATCAATGATTCTCATCATTGATGTTTCTATCTTTCCCTCTCTCTTCCTCTATGAATATATATATATATATATATATATATATATATATATATATATATATATATTAAAGTGACTTATTACTCTTTCCTTAGTCCTATAGTTTTTCTCTTAACATCATGTTCCTTAGCTTAAGGTATCCCCATGTCAACTCAGTAGTTTAAGATAAAACTCGGGAGTCCTTTTGATCCCTTGGTCTTCTCCCTCCCCTTTCATTCATCGCAATGTCCCTTTGTGAAAAGACTCCTCACCTCCTCTCCTGCTCCCTACCCAAGGTTACCAGTGCCTGCCCCGTGCAGGTCATTCCCACACATTCAGTGTGACCATCCGCTTCCATTATCCCCAAACCTGGGCTCATAAAGGCTTTCCCGAGTCCACAGTGAGCCTTTGAAGATGATGAAGATGTCGTTATTCTAATTAAATGAGAAAGGTAGCCCCTCCTTCAGTTCCTTTTAGGAAGAGACCCCATTAGATCCAGAATAAACAGAAGAGCAGCCCTTGGAGGGAAGGGAGCTTCCTGTGCCAAAGCAGCTCTTTGGAATGTCACGGATGATGCCACCCTAGACTCCTTGGGCCACTGATGTGGGCTGCCAACTTTTTCTCTTGCCAAGTAATATTTTCAGAGTTGCGATGCGTGATTTCTCTAGATTTGTAAATCCATACTTAGCTCAGAAGATTCAGTTCAGAAGAGGGCTGCAGCTGCATCCTGGGACCAGGAAGGAGAAGGAGAGAACAGCTGGGGGCACTCACCGCTCCTGCTTCATTGCCTGAGGGAGAATCTTCCTAACAATCAACCCAGAAAGGACAGAATCATAACATAAAGGGCATTCTTGATACCAGCAAACTTACCCGGGTGAACAATTTGACGTTGTCTTCCTTTTCAGTTTGCCATTGGCCAAAGGAAACTAGGGACTCTCTGGTTTGCCTTTCCTGGGTGTGTTTTTGCCTCTTGCTTTCCAGGTACCCAGAACCCCTACTGAACAAAGCCCTTGCAAAGCAACCAGATGATCTACCCTGTGGCGAGTGGGCATGGAGGTGGGCAAACCTCCAGACCTGTGTCTACCTTTCTGTTGTGTTACCCACCTGCATGCCAGCTCTGTGCTGAGCCCTCTCATTGCCGGAAAATAAACTCCATGCTGTATGGGAACCGTTTCGGGAAAAGCGAAGTCCACCTCCCTGATCGGGTTATGGGCCTCCTTCCCCCAGAGAGGGAGAAACAAATGAAAGAGAACATAACAAGAAGCAGGACTGAGGAAGCAAGAGAGCTTGTTACTCGTACCTGCTTGGACTTGTCAGTGCCCCTGAATTATAGCTCTGCCGTCCTCGGCCACACCGGGCGACCCTTTCTTAGGAGATTACATCTCTAAGGAGGTGTCTCTCCTTTGTACAGCTGATCAAGCTGTAATTTACAGCGTTTTTTCTTTTCTTTTGATATGTTTTTATTGATTTTTAGAGAGAGGAAGGGAGAGGGAAAGAGAGCTAGAAACATCTATGAGAGAAACATCATTGACTGGCTGCCTCCAGCACACCCCTGACTGAGAATTGAGCCTGCAGACTGGGCATGTGCCCTGACCACGAACCAAACCATTGACCTCTTGGTTCCTGGGTCGACACTCAACCACTGGGCCACACTGGCTGGGCAGCATTTTTTTTTCTTTTCTTTTTTCTTCCTCTTTCTCCCCCCTCCCATCCCCTCTCCTTTCGTTCCCTTCCCTCTCCTTCCCTCCCATAAAAACAAGAAATCTTCATTTTGTTTTCTAATGTTTAATTTCTCCAGAATTAATGTCTCCATACTACCTCTGGGATAGTGAGCCTCTTCGTTGCATCTCACAAAGCTGTTTTTGGTGTGTGTACAAAATGAGACTCTTTAGCCATCTTGGGGTTTAATAATATGATAATGTTGTTACTGAGAGCCTAATGGTGTTGGCCACTGTACTCATGTGATTGTAATTTACCCTCACGCCAAGCCTGCGGGGCAGACATCATCATCCATAGTTTACAGACGAGGAGACAGGATCAGAGCGGTCTAGGGTCTTTTCCAGGGTGCTCAGCCAGTGAACCCCAGAGCCAGGTCCACATTGTTCGCCTGATTTTAAGACCCATTTTCTGCCTGTGGACACCGTGCATGACATCTTCCTGAGCAGCATCTGTTATCTCTTCTCATCCTTAACTTACATCTGGTTTGGCTGAAACTCTGGCTCAGATGAAATAAAGGAAACTGGGCATAGGAGCCAAAGCTGACTTCTCCAGGGAATTATGTATGGAGTCACACTTTGAGTTTCATCTCTAGGACTTTTGTTAATGCATCCAATTATCCTACTTCTCAACTATATTCTTTCTTACCTCCAAAATTTAGATTTTTTTTTACTCAGATAAGGCTTTCTATTGTGATAGTGGTGGCAGTGGTGCTGATGGTGGAAGTGATGGTGGAGCTAATGGTATTGGGATTGGAAATGGTGATGATGATGGTGGTGATGCTGGTTCTGATTGGTGTTGGGATTGGTTATGGTAATGATGATGTTCAAGCTGTAAGTTACAGCATTTTTTTATTTTATTTTAATAAGTTTTTATTGATTTTTAGAGAGAGACAGTGGTGGTGATGATGTTGGGATTGTTGATGGTGGTGGTGATGGAGCTATTGTTGTTGGGATTGGTGAAGGTGGAGCTAATAGTGTTGGGATTGGTGACAGTGATGGTGGAGAGATGGTGGCAGTTCTTTTGTGGGGTCAATACATTACTGAAACTTTATTTGATCAATGTAACTAACTTGATAAGAATCTGAGAAAGTGACATCTTCATCAAATTTCCACAAGCCTGAGATAGAAGCCAGTCTACAGTAGGGTCATTTATGGGGAAATTTATTCTTATCTATTCTAGGGTCTAGTCTCTCGGCCTTACGGTCCTGAGGCAGGGAAACCAAATTAGACTCAAAGCTGTTTAGAGGGAGGGAAGTAGGTATGATCTCGGAGAAGCTTTTGTATAATCTCATCCTAGACGGAGACAGACTTCAAAGAGCTCAGTTTTCCAGTCTGACCTTGGGATCAGACAGATTTCAGTCTAGGTCTTGATCTTATTTGGGCCTCAACTTCCTAATTTTTCAGGGAATGCTGACCTTTCTCAGTGACTCTAAGGTTCTAATAGGATAAGTGTGCAGACTGTTCAGCACAGTTTGGGGCACAAAATGTGCACTCAGCTATTGGTGTCTGATAAGTAAATGTAATTAAATTAATCTTCGGGACAGTCCCCCAGTGATCTCCCTTTTAAAGCTACGCACAGGGAGGCACCTCAGAGTTAAACAACTTGAAATGGCAGTCACCACTTATTGGGTGTATACTAGTGCAGGAGCCAAGCACGGGGCTACACATTTTCTCATTTAATCGTAACAATAGCACTATCAGGGTGTACTCAGATTATGCCCATTTCACAGATGAGAAACCTGAGTCACACACGGTTTGCCCGAGTGGTGAGGGGACCATGCAGGATTTGTACTCACGTTACCAACTTCAGAATCCACACGCTTAACCAGGAGTGGGAGTGGAGAAAGCCCGGGTCACGTGGTGTGTGGCACTGACCGGGGGTCTGGAAAGAGGCCGGCAGGGCTGCAGCCACCGCCCCAGCAGCGTCTCCTTCCTGCGCCAGCATCTGCATGCCCACATGGCCGGGCTTCCAAAGGTTCGCCGTGACCGTGTGTGTGACAGGGACTCCGGGCCAAACCCAGCTGCCCGGGCGGGATGTTTATAGCGGGGACATCTCCGCCACACCAAGGAGGATGTGCTCCTTACACCATTTGGGCTCCAAGAACCCGACTCCAAATGTATCAGCAGTTGAAAAAAAAAGTCATGTTCAGTCTCTTAGGGGAAAAAAACAAAGCAACAAGAACCTTTCCCATCCATCTGTGACCAGAAATATTTTGTGCTTCGTTTCTCTGGGCGGCCTTCCCTTAACGGCTTCTAATTCACAGAGACAAAAAACATGAAACCGTTTAAGGCACTGGCACAGGCAGCTCGGCAAGGCAGCCGAGGGGGCCTGGGCGGGGGGTGCGTTTCTCTGGCAGGGATCTCCCGGGGTTGGCTTGGCCAGGAGGCTGGGAGGCTCACAGGGACAGAGGGAGGAAGGGTTTGTGCTCAGGCCGTTCCCTACTGGCGGAGCGGAGAGGTATTTGGGGGGAGTGGGTTGGCCCAATAATTATCCAGCTGGTAATTACAGCCAGTTGTGAAGGAATACTGTGCAGAGCCCCACGCAGTCGCCACGCCAGCTGGGAAGAGCCCTCGCCCACTGATGGATTTACGGCGAGCCTTGCAGGCCGGGATGTGTGTTTTGGCTTGTGCACATGAGAGCACCGTGTCTCCTCCTTCCTCTGCCTGCCTCTCTCTCTCTCTTTAATCTTGACTTCAGAAGGAAGGAGTCGCTCGTTAATTCGTTTGGATTTAAAATCTGGGCTTTTTCATGCGAAAGAGGCAAGAGCTCTGAGGATGCTGTGTCAGGGGTACTGTGTTCCGTTAATATTTGCTGAATGGAGAAAATGCATCCATGAATGGGTGTTGATATAATGTGAACTGATAGTTACAATACATTTTCGGTGTGCCAGAGCCTCATTGGAAATACTTTCCATGTGTTGTGAAACAGACCCGCAGGAGTATTCACATTCTATGGATGGGAAAACTAAGGCTCAGCCAGGTGGGTGACTGATCCAGCTCACACAGCAAGTGTCACAGCAGGTATTCCAGCTTGGGGAGCCGACCGTAGCACTGTGTAATGGATGGATGGGTAGCAGGCTTGATGTTGGGATTATAGGTGGATGACTCTGGGAGAAATTTAACCTAATCCCAACTGTTTTTACTTTATTTTACTTCTTAAAAAATATTTTTATTGATTTCAGAGGGGAAGGGAGAGGGAGAGATAGAAACATCAGTGATGAGAGAGAATCATTGACCAGCTGCCTCCTGCACGTCCCCTACTGGGGATCAAGCGCACAATCTGGGAATTGAACAGTCACTTCCTGGTTCATAGGTAGATGCTCAACCCCTGAGCCACACCTGCCAGGCCCAGCTGTGTTCAGTGGGTGAGAGATGTGCCTGTGGAAGCCCAGCTTTAAGCAGGGAACTGGCGGCAGAACCAGGTTTTGTTATACATTGACCAGAGCTCCTGCTCATCTTCCTAAAGACTGAGTTTTCACACCCTCATTCAGCTCTCCTTCACCAGGCCTGTGTGCTATCAGGGACAGACCAGCCCTGACCCAAAGGAGGGTGACCCTCCATCCCGGTTCGCTTGGGACTGAGAAGTTTTCTAGAGTGTGGGGTTTCAGGCCTAAATCCGGAAGAGTGCCAAGAAAACTGGGACATGTAGGCTCCTGCTCCCCCTCCACTTGGTAAATGCTTATGGTGACCATTTAAACCTGCGTAAGTATAAGGCCTTTCCAGAACGTCACCAGGTAGGGCTGAGGACCAGGACCTGGGCATCAGACACCTGAGTCAGATCTCCTCTGCACCACTTATTAGCAACGGCCTTGGCGAGCTGCTAACCTCTGAGCCAGTTTTTCACCTGCAAAATAGGATCATGCTTCTGGGGTTGTTGTGAGGTTGGAATGAGATGATGCGTGTTAGATACTCAGCACAGAGCATCTCTAAGAAAATGTGACATCAGGCCCTAACCTGGAGCTCTGGCTACATAATTCTAGATAAATGTTCACGGCAGAGTCTAAAGGGAAGCAGGTGGCCACCAGCCCCAAAAGGCAAGCTGCTCTGTGCTGTTTCCCACGGTTGCAAACTCAGATGCACGTAGGGCCCATGAGTTAACGGAATCCACTCTGCTCAGATCTTCTCCATGTGAGGTTTAGAGAGACACACACACACACACACACACACACACACACACCGCCCCCAATGAGGAAGTGGACATTCATCCCCACTTTTCAGACAAGGAGCCTGAGACTCAGGAAGGCAAGGAGGCTTGCCCAAGGTCACTCACATAGTACATGGTAGAGGTGAGATCTGAATCCAGGCTGCGGTGTCTCCAGGCTCTGACCGTGGAATGCTCACCTTTCAGTGGCTGCATACAGTCCTTTTCATGTGGGTTTAACACACAGTATAGAATGCATCTCCTTTTGTTTTGTATTTGGATGTTTTTCTTTTTTATGTTTATTTTATATCTCCCAAAACAATATTAGGTGAATATGCTTCTATCTAAACCAAGTTTCTCAACCTCGGCACTCTTGCCATTTGTTGGGGGCGGGGAGACTGTCCTGTGCATTATAGGGTTGTGAGCAGCATCCTGGCCTGTACCCACTAGATGCCGATACACCCTCTCCCCCAGATGTGACAACAAACAGGTCTCCAGGCATTTCCCAGTGTCCCTTGGGAGGGGTGGGGTGGGGGTGCTAAAGTGTCCCTAGTTGAAGACATCTGATGGCACATATTTGTATTCTGGGGTGATCATTTCCTGGAGCCAAGAATGCACATTATTGCTTTAAACGTTCTCGATTCTCAGTGCCCAACTATCTTCAGCGAAAGTCCTACTAAAAGCCATGTCGCCACGGGCCTGCGCCTGGCTGGTGTTGCCCATAGAAGCCCGTCCCTACCTGTAGAAATGCAGAACAGGCCTTTCCAGGTGTCCCACCCCATCAGTTCCTGTAGGGGAACTGAGACTTGTCTCACATCACACAGTGATAGATTTCTCTAGTTGGGGCTTCTTGAGCGCCGAGGAATAGCAATTTGTCATTTTGTTATTAGTTAGTTTGTTTTTTATCGATTTGACAGAGAGAGAAACATTGATTTGCTGTTCCACTTATAAATGCATTCATTGGTTGATTCCTGTATGTGCCCAACCGGGGATCAAACCCACAACCTTGGCGCATCGGGACGACACTCTAACAACCGAGCGACCCAGCAGGGCCAGAAATTTGTAAAGTTAAGTTGGCATCCCCACTAATAGCCTTGATCATTCCAAATTAGATTGATTCATTGAGGCAAATACTCTTTTCAGGACTTTCCTCCCAGATGGTGTGGGATTCTATAAAAATATTTTTTATTGTGCTGGCTGTGGATAAAGGCACCACTTTGGTGGCGAGGCTGGGAGTGATGTATTCTAGGCAGTCGAGGGGCCGGTAAAAGTTTATGGGCCTGCAGCCTGCCACGGACTGGGTTTATTGTCCTTTGTAAATTCCCCACCATCTTTCCCCTTTGAAGTCGGGAGCGATGGAATCAGTGGTCTAATTGATACAGGCTGGGAAGAGGCTGGCGATGCTCACAGGAGATAGGGCGCGGCACTCCCGCGACTGATGGCGGTGTGGTCCTGAGCTCCTCCAAAGGGGAGTGAGCGATCCCCTGACCTAAGTCAGTTTAGAATGAGCCTGGGCCCTTCCCCGAGGCCTCCGGGCTCTGGCCTGAGCTAGCTCTCCAACCTCAGTACCCACCTCCCCGCCCGGGGCTCACCGAGCTGCCGCCTCCACTGCCATCTTTCTTATCCTTAAAGGGATCTTATCTGTTTCCGCCGCAGGGCCTTCACGTAGCCTGTTCCCTTTGCCACTTTCTTGGATGAGCACTCCCTTTCTCATCCTTTTCCTGGCCGGCTCCTTTGATTGCTTGAGGCTCCTGCTCACAGTCCCACCTCCTCAGAGAGGCCTCCTGGACCACCTAAGTGGAGGAAGTCCTCCCTCACGCCAGACACTCTCTTTTAGATAGTTGCGCATGATGTGGTCTCTCTAAAGAGGACCGGGACCTCGCACACCTTCTTGTTCATAGGCTTACTTCTAGTGACAATGCCAGGCCCGGGACCACGGCTTGGTAACTGAATGGAATAGTTAAGGGGCATTGACTCCATGGAAGACCTGGGGAGATGTCATCAAAGCAGGTAATAAAATAGGGGCTCATAAAATCACCACAGAAAAGCAAAGGCAGGTGGCTTGGGATGTTGGGGGCCTGCTTAGCGACAGAGGTGCAGTGGCAGTGCTGAGGAGGGACTTGGGGGCTCGGCGGTTTTGCTGTAGGCCATATCATTTAACGTGGACCTTCAAGCCCTAGCCGGTTGCTCAGTGGTTAGAGCATCTCCCCATGGACTGAATGGCCCTGGATTTGATTCCGGTCAAAGACACATACCTTGGGACATGTGAGGGAGGCAACCAATTGATGTGTCTCTCTCACATCTATGTTTTTCTCTCTGTGTGTCTCTCCCCCTCTCTAAAAATCAATGGGGAAAATATCCTCAGGTGAGGATTAACAACAAAAAAAGAGGACCTTCAAGAACACAAAGCGTTTGGATGGCTGGGAAGGAGGAGTGGGCCGGGCATATCAGGCCAGGGATTCACTGGGGACTTGGGGGGAAACTGAGGCTTGCTCCGAAGACTGGAGCACAATGAGTTGATCCAGGAGGACGAGTGACTGAAGCAGATGACACATGGCATGCGTGTGTACGCTGGGCAGGGTTTGGGGACTTGAGTCTCCCGTGCAGCATGAGGTGCTTAAGAGCAGTGGAGGTATGGAGTTTGATGGCACTGAGGTTCATTCTGTGTCTCGGGGAGGCTCCTTATCCTCTCCTGGACTCACTCTCCTCATCTGTGAGTTGGGGCTGACACCTCGTGGAGGTTCTGCAGGATTAAATGAGGAACACACATGAAAACTTAGGCATCTTTCTCTGAGCCCAGGGCAAGGGCCAGACCTCATGTGTTTATTTCCGAAGCCTCCGTCCTAAGCCCTGTATCCATTACAGGGCAGGTGCCCAGCAGGCGGTGACCCTCTGAATGAATGAATGAATGAATGAATGGGCACCTGAATGAATTGTCAGCAATACGCCCCGGAAAGCCACCAGAAGACTGTAATCTTGGGGAAAATCAAGCTCCATGTTGAGTGCTCAGTCCCTGAGCCCCCAGCAGCATTGCCACCCTCACTGAATGTAGACACGACTGTAGGGAGACGCTGACAAGAATTTCAGATGATTCGGAGCTGCATCCCCCTCACAGGGAACCAGGCCTTTACCTGTCTTCACTCCCCCTCGGCAGGCACATGGGAGGCGCTCTGTCAACACATGTGGAATGAATTACTTAGGACACTCATGCATACACATCGTGTAGCAACAAGAACAAGTGCAGTTGAGAATTGGGGACCCCTCCAGCCAGGAGACCGCTCTGTGGTTCATCTTCTAGTCTCAGCTCCCTCCGCAGCGCCTCCACATGAGGCCCTCTGATTCCAGCGCCCGGAACACAGACCAGCAGGCCTCGGGATCACCCCACCCATGGGCTGAGCGGTAAAGGGAACACCCCGGGGCCCACCTCCCTTTTCTGTCTTTGCAAAGTTCTTTTCACTCTGTGGTCTGAAGCCAGTTCCTTGACATTGTGTAAACATGGTTTTGTGTGGTTGAAAATGTATTTTAAAAATGTCACTAATTACCCAATGGCCTGTAACCACTCTTTCAGGGTCTGTCATGTAAATACCTAATTAGGGGCCTTGGAGAACGGGGCAGATGAGAGGGCCTGGCGTCCCGAGGCCTCCTGGCGACTTCGTCCTCTCCAGGCCCCGAGGAGACACGGGAGTCCCGTGCGTCTGGCACATCAGGGGCTGGGGCTCGGGGCTCGGCCTCCTGGATGGGGCTGGGCCGGCACGTACTTACATGCAGGGAATTCTCAAGCTACCAAGCTTAATGGGAACCAACTGCCTTGCCCCTCCTCCACCTCCTTGCCCAGTAGAATGTGCTTCTTTCAAACTCAAATGATTCACAGATGTGAGTCTCGGCTCCCCACTTTCCTTTTCTCCTCTGAGAGCCTGGCTTGCGAGGTTCTGCCCTCACTCTCAGAACGTCTCTCCATGATGAGTGGCAGGAGCCTGGGAGCTGCCTGGCAAACTCACAGCTGAATCCGTTTTCAGGGACTAAACATAACATCCTCACACCTCACACTGTCCTCCTCACCGATGCCCCCATGGTCAGGGACGATGGTTCGTGTGTTCTGGGTACAAACAGCTTTTCATCCAGACAGATTTGGGGCACCAGCTCCTCTCTGCCTCCTGGGAGATGGTTTTTGCACCCACTTCCGGAAGCGTGTCAGTTACGTCTGGTCAGACAGTAGCTGTGATGCTGCAGATGTGGCAGGACCGTGAGCACGTCCTCG
Source organism: Pipistrellus hanaki (assembly GCF_964339955.1). Taxonomy (NCBI): domain Eukaryota; kingdom Metazoa; phylum Chordata; class Mammalia; order Chiroptera; family Vespertilionidae; genus Pipistrellus; species Pipistrellus hanaki. The sequence continues at coordinate 19,119,286 of NC_140521.1, read as the reverse complement.
TCCCTCAAGCTCGCTCTGCTTCACAGCTTTTCCCAGGACGGACCCTGGCGTGGCGGCTGGGTGCTCTTTCAGGAGTCGGGGTTCTGGGAAGGCCTGTGCCACACGGGCATTTTCTGCCCTCTCGACGCCTCGCTCTGCACTGTCACTGTCTGTGCTCTGGGTGGCCTGAGCAGAGGAGCCAGGTCCATGTTTGTAAAGCAGCTAGCTGTGGCACTGTAGCACCTGCTATCAAGTGTCTACCAAGTGTCTGGATAGCTTAGAGGTTTCAGGGACAGGGGTTCACTGAAAGTCCTGCTTCTATTCCTTTACCTAGGAGCTGGGTGAGCTTGGTTTAGCCATTTATCCTTCTGAGCCTCAGTTTTCTTATCTAGAAAATGGGTTTAGCAATTGGACCAGTAGGGGACTTGGTATAAGGATGGGAGGAGACTAGGGTCCAGCTACAAGATGAGCATCTCACCCATGGTCACAGTGACTTACAGATCTGTCTTCTGGTGAATAAAATGAGGTGAAATAACATCTAGCTCATTGAATCGTGGTGAGATTTAAATGACTAAATGTGTGTAAAGTGCTTAGCTCAGTACCTGGTGCAGTCTAGGCTGTCAATCTATGTTAATCATTACTTTGACTTCTCTTTATTACTATTGCCATCTTCTTCTTTCACTCTATAGGCCATTATCAGAGGACTTAAATGACTGCACAGAGGACTTAAATGACTTTGCCCGAAGTCGTGCAGGGAGGAGGTGGCAGAGCCAGATTTGAACCCGGGTCCATGTGATTCTGAGTCAGTGCTTCCCCGCTTTGCCCTGTCATCCCGATCTGGGTTCATGCAGAAGGGACTACGGCTGCGGGCAAGCGATGGTCATAAGGGAAGGTTACAGGACTTAGTCACAGGAACAGGGCCAAATACACAAAGAAAGACCACAATTCCTGGAAAAGATCAATATTCTGGGGCTCTGAGGGACGATTTCATGCAGCCCGGAGGGCTGGATATACAAGGGCAAGGAGAAAAAGAGACACAGAAAATGAACAAATATTTTTGTTTATTGCACTGAAAAGTACCCAAATGATGAGTTAGTGATGCTAACATTTAAATTTTTTGTGGAATTTATTTTGCTTCTGTGATGATAAAACATTATAAAAGTATGCAGCATTGAGGCACTTTTTATGATGGTATAATAAAAAAAATACTTGGTGGATTCTTTCTCCTTGGGAGCCTTTAAAAGAGGTTTCCCTTGTGGGAGAATGACATTGACTTATTTACTAAATGAGGAATTGACCCACTATTATTTTTTAATCATCAAATTGATTCATAATTTTTAACAGAAATTTGTAAATTTAGAAAAAAAATAGTAAAAATTACAGTTTTCCTATGCAAACCTAACCACTGTTAACATTTGGCATGTTTTCATTTTAATCTTTTTCTCTAACGATTTAAGAAATACATAATTTTAATACTGTACAGGTAATATTGCACCCTATGTGTTCCAGTAGTATTTTAGCATAGACATGTCTGTATTATTGTATAGTCTTTATGAACAAACTAGAGGCCCGGTACATGAAATTCGTGCACCGGGGAATTGGGGCGGGGGGAGTCCCTCAGCCCAGCCTGAACCCTCTTCAGTCTGGGACCCCTCAAGGGATGTCTGACTGCCCATTTAGGCCCGATCCTGGTAGGATTGTACCTAAATGGGCAGTCGGACATCCCCCTCACAATCCAGGACTGCTGGCTCCCAACTGCTCACCTGCCTGCCTTCCTGATTGCTCCTAATCTCTTCTGCCTGCCAGCCTGATCACCTCCTAACCCAATGGTTCTCAACCTTTCTAATGGTGCTACCCTTTAATATAGTTCCTCATGTTGTGGTGACCCTCAACCATAAAATGATTTTTGTTGCTACTTGATAACTATAATTTTGCTACTGTTATGAATTGTAATGTAATTATCTGTGTTTTCTGGTGGTCTTAGGCGATCCTGCTAGAGATTCTCAACCTGTGGGTCACCAATGTGAGAGAAAAACATTGATCACTTGGCCTTCCGGATGGATCCCAACTGGGGATCAAGACCCACAGGTTGAGAACTGATGCTATAGAGTAGGGGTGTCGAACTCAATCAGAGAAGGGGCCAAATCTAAAATCCAGCCTAAATCGCGGGCCGAATGGTTTACTGAACAGTCATAAACTGACAATGTCATAAACTGACAGCAGAGTGCAGTGATGACAGCGCGGTGCGGGCCACATTGCAAGGCCTGGCGGGCTGGATTTGGCCCGCGGGCCTTGTGTTTGACACATGTGCTATAGAGCCTAAGTCCATCAGAAAACACAGATATTTACATTACGATTAATTAACAGTAGCAAAATTACAGTTATGAAGTAGCAACGAAAATAATTTTATGGTTGGGGGTCACCACAACATGAGGAACTGTATTAAAGGGTCACACCATTAGAAAGGTTGAGAACCACTGCCCTAACCACTCCCCTGCCAGCCTGATTGATGTCTAACTGCTCTCCTGCCAGCCTGTTCGGCCCTAAGTGCCCTCCCTTGCAGGCCCGATACCCCCAACTGGTCTACCCTGCAGGCCTGGGTCTCCCAACAGCTGCCATTCCCTGCAGACCCAGTTGCCCCAACTCCTCCCTCTGCCAGCCTAGTCACCCCTAACTGCCCTCCCCTGCAGGCTTGATCGTCCCCAACTGCCCTCCCTTGGAAGTCTGGTCCCTCCCAACTTCCCTCCCTGCTGGCCTGATTGCCCACAACTGCCCTCCCTTACAGACCTGGTCCCTCCCAACTGCCCTCCCCTGCTGGCCATCTTGTGGTGGCCATCTGTGTCCACATGGGGGCAGTCATCTTTGACCACATGGGGCAGCCATGTTGTGTGTTGGAGTGATGGTCAATTTGCATATTATCCTTTTATTATATAGGATTAGATAGGATAGAGGCCTGGTGCATGGGTGGGGGCTGGCTGGTTTGCCCTGAAGGGTATCCTGGATCAGGGTGGGGGTTCCTTTGAGGTATGGGGAGGCCTGGGTGAGGGGCCTGTGGTGGTTTGCAGACTGGCCACACCCCCTGGTGACCCAAATGGAGGCCCTGGTGTCTGGGATTTATTTATCTTCTATACTTGAAACTTTGTAACCTTGAGCAGAGGCCAAGGCAGGCCAGGGCAGGCAGAAAACTTGGCTTCCTCCATTGCCGGGGGCAAAGCAAGCCTCCTGTTCTCTCCGTGGCCACATCTTGGTTGGCTTAATTTGCATACTCTCTCCTGATTGACTGGTGGGCGTGGCTTTGTGGATGTAGCAGAGGTGTGGTCAATTTGCATATTACTCTTTTATTATATAGTATATGTAGTAACTCATCAAAGTGGGGATGCCTTCAGGTTGATTTAATCATTCCTCTAGGGTTGATAGTCCATTCCTAATTCTTCACTATTACAAAGAACACAGCAGTGAGCATCTTTTTTTTTATGCTCACTTGAGGATATGTTTGTTTGATTTTTTAAGAGAGAGAGAGAGAGAGAGAAAGAGAGAGAGACAGACAGACAGAGAAACATCAATGTGAGAGAAAAACATTGATCACTTGGCCTCCTGAATGGATCCCAACTTGGGATCAAACCCATAATCTTGGTGTATGTGCCCAGACCAGAATTGAACCTGCAATCTTTTGGTGTATGGGATGATGCTTCAACCAACTGAACCACCCAGCCAGGGTCAACATTTTTTTTTTTTTTTTGCATGACATTATTCCTTTCCTCTTCTTTCCTCCTCTTAGTGCGCTCGCGCTCTCTCTCTCTCTCTCTCTCTCTCTCTCTCTCTCTCTCTCTCTCTCATGAGCTCTGGGCTATGATTTTTTTTTATAATATATTTTATTGATTTTTTTACAGAGAGGAAGAGAGAGGGATAGAGTTAGAAACATCAATGAGAGAGAAATATCAATCAGCTGCTTCCTGCACACCTCCTTCTGGGGATGTGCCCACAACCAAGGTATATTCCCTTAATTGGAATTGAACCTGGGACCTTTCAATCGCAGGCTGATGCTATCCATTGAGCCAAACGGTTAGGGCTAGCTCTTCTTTTCTTAATGCTTGGAGTTTTTCTTTGGAGAAATTCTTAGAAGGAAACCACCAAGCCCATGTCATGGACATTTTAAGACTCTGGATATGTATGCCAATTTTTTTGTGAAGATCTTCTATGTGCCATCTTCAGGTCCTTCCAGTTTCCCAGTTTCATAGTCATGGAGACAGAATACATCAGTCACTACTCATCCAACAATATCCCTCGAGCACTCAGTTCCTGCAAGGAGGTGCTTGCTCTTCTCAAGGCATAACTATTGGGCGAGTCAAAGGTCACAGTGAGCCAAAGAGATAAGCACACTCAGATTGTCAACTTTTGCCTGGAAACTGGCCTTCACAGGTCTCTGAGGGGACCCCTGACTCGGGGCAGAGGATGCTCAGTGGTCCAGCAATTCCAGGAAGGCCTACCTGCTGTGTTCTAGCACCCCGCTTCTGTGGGACAAATGCCCATTGTTCGAGCTCCTTGGAGCGAATACTTAAGTGTCCCAGCAAGCATTAAAGCACTCTGCCTCCTCCCTACCACTTCTCTCCGACAAAGGTTTTATACGGAGCACGAGCGCCCATAAATAACAGACCAACCTATAAATAAATACAGCTGGAAGCCCACAAAAGCCCTTGACAAATGCTGTTTATTTAATTTCTCAAGTGTGGTCCATTTGAGATCCAATTGGAAAGGCCTGCTAAGCTTTTAAAAGGCCAGCTTATGTGCTTAATCTTGATTCCCCCTCTGAGGGGCCATCCTTCCATCTCCCCCACACCTGCTTAGTTCAATAAAGCAGCATGGTCATTTACGGGGGCAAGGGTTTGGGAGAAAGAAGGGTTTCCCAGGTCTCTCCCAATGAGGGGCACTCGACTCCGGACAGGTCCAAGACACGCTATCACTATCCATCTTGCTCCAATCTAGCCAGTTTGATCTGCCCTCATTATTCATTTACTGGGTGGGAAGGTCTGGGTTCTCCTAATTGCCTACAGAGGAGTGAAAAAAGCAAGGTGGAGCCAGTGTGATGGGCTTCTTGCTATGAAGTGTCTGGATCATTAATAATTTCAGAGGCGAGCAAAGAGGGCAGCACCTTACAGAAGGAAAGCAGGCTCTTAGGAGCATCCAAATGTCCACCCTTGAGCATCTCCTTCCAGCCCCTGGACCTTTGCTCATGCTCTTCCTGCTGCTTGAGATGCCCTTCTTCTCATCTTTTTATTTTTTATTTTTTATATATTTTATTGATTTTTTTTACAGAGAGGAAGAGAGAGGGATAGAGAGTCAGGAACATCGATGAGAGAGAATCATCAATCAGCTGCCTCTTGCACATCCCCCATTGGGGACTCACCTGCAACCAAGATACATCCCCCTGACTGGCATCGAACCCGGGACCCCTCAGTCTGCAGGCCGACGCTCTGTCCAATGAGCCAACCTAACTGCCTCCCATCTTTCAAGTTGCAGCAAATATGCGACTTCTTTCAGGAAGGCTTTCCTGCCTAAAATATGCAGTCCCTCAAAAGACATAGACTACCATTTTCCTTGTTATATGTTCCCAGAGAATCCTGAATCTCTCTGTGGTAGATCCGTCACTTCCACTAAATTATTCACTGTGCTGTTATTTGTGGTTTTCTGTCTTGCTCGCTGGATGATCACTTCTCACTGGCTACCTCCAAATTTGAGCCCCTGTCATCTCTCACCTGAGCAAATGCAGTCGCTTCCCTGAAGGTGTCTGTGCTTATGATAGCAACCAAAGGGACACTTGGAAAACATGTCACATCGTGTTCCTCCTTTTTCCAGAAGCTCCAGGGCTTCCTGTTTCACCCAGAACGAAAACCAGAACTTTTGCAGTGGCCTACTATGCTCTCCAAGATCTGGTCCTGTGACCTCTCGACCTCATTTCTGGCCACTACTCCTTGTTCTGGTTTCCCTCCTAGCTCATACTTATTGTTGCCTCAAATAGCTGCAGGGCTCTCTTCCTCATTGTCAAGTTTCTACTCAAACCATTTCTCATTGTCTCATCGAGTGATCACTTTCACCCCTCCCCAGTCATCTTTCTCCCTGTGCTTTCCTTCACTCCCGCCATAGTGTTCATCACCAATTCACATGTCACACATTTCATTAGCTCCTCTCCATCTTCTCCTGCATAGCCTACTGAGCTTACTGCTCTATACCCTTTGCCTAGACCAGCCTTGACACAAGAAGGTCCACCATGGAAATAATTAGCATTAGTGAATGTCATATTCTATCTAATAAAAGAGTAATAAGCAAATTAACCATCACTCCAACATACAAGATGGCTGCCCCCATGTGGTCAAAGATGGCTGCCACCATTTGGATACAAGATGGCTGCCACAAGATGGCCAGCAGGGGAGGGCAGTTGGGAGGGAACAGACCTCCAAGGGAGGGCAGTTAGGGGCGACCAGGCTGGCAGAGGAGGGAAGTTGGAGGCAACCGGACCTTCAGGGAAGGGCAGTTGGGGGAGGACCCAGGCCTGCAGGGGAGAGCAGTTGAGGGGGAGACCAGGCCTGCAGGGGAGGGCCATTGGCAGGAGACCAGGCCTTCAGGAGACAGGAGTTGGGGGTGACTAGGTCTGCAAAGGAGGGAAGTTGGGGGTGACTGAGCCTTCAGGCAAGGCAGTTGGAGGGGACCCAGGCCTATAGGGGAGAGCAGTTGTGGGGAGGTGGGGGGGACCAGGCCTGCAAGGGAGGGCAGTTGGGGGCAATAAAGCCTCCAGGGGAGGGCAGTTAGGGGTGACCAGGCCAGTAGAGGAGGGAAGTTTGGGGCCACCGGGCCTGTAGGGAAGGGCAGCCTTGGGGGGACCCAGGCCTTCAGGGGAAAACAGTGGGGGGGGGAGAGGGAGGGCCTGCAGGGGAGGGCAGTTGGGGAGGGGAAAGACCAGACCAGCAGGGGAGAGCAGTTAGGGGTGATGAGACTGGCAGGGGAGGGAAGTTAGGGGTGACCAGGTTGACCCGGGAGGGCAGTAGGAAGGACCAGGCCTGCAGGGGAGAGCAGTATAGGGGGACTAGGCCAGCAGGAGAGGGAAGTTAGTGGTGACCTAGCTTGCAGGGGTGGGCAGTTAAGGGTGATTAGTCCGGCAAGGGACCAGGTCTGCAGGGGAGAGCAGTTAGGGGTGACTGGGTTGGCATGGGAAGGCAGTTGGGAAGGACCAGGCCTGCAGGGGAAGGCAGTTTAGGGGGACCAGGCCAGCAGGGGAGGGCAGTTAGTGGTGACCAGGCCTGCAGGGGAGGGCAGTTAGGGGCATTCAGACTGGCAGGGGAGCAGTTAGGCATCAATCAGGCTGGCAAGGGAGTGGTTAGGGATGATCAAGCTGGCAGGCAGAAGCAGTTAGGGACAATCAGGAAGGAAGGGAGGCAAGCAGTTGGGAGCTGGCAGTCCTGGATTATGAGAGGGGTCCCAGATTGGAGAGGGTGCAGGCCGGGCTGAGGTACACACACCCCCGTGCACAAAATTTGTTTTAAGTAATGTAGCTCCTTGCATGTGTTTAGCCAACAAGCAAGGCAGCTGAATTCTTGAAGTGGGATTTTCTGATCTTGAATAGGGCTTATCAGCAGGTGTCAGTGCACCTTGGCTTTCTTTTCCAGCTATGAGCAAACTTCTACAACGAAGTCTTAGAGATTCCTGCTGGAGTATGCTGCCTCCTCAAGGGCCCTTCCTGAACACCCTATCAAAAATTGCTTCTAGACACCTGAATAGGCAGTCACTCTGTTATATGTACATTATAGCATTGAACACCATCTAAAAATCTAAATATGTACTTATTTACTTGTTTAGAACTTGTCACTTATTCTGCATAGAAACGATGCTCCATGTGGGTAGAAACTTTTCTCTTCTTCACTTTCTGTGTCCTTAGCATCTTGGACATATCTGGATCATAGCAGGTACTAATAAGTATTTGTTGGAAGAATGGATAAATGGTTTGCTATAAGGGAAAATATGAGTTATGGTAAAATAATTGCAAACATGACTGTAATTCTCAACCCCTTCTGTAGCCTTTACAGTGACTTTGTAGCTTCTTCCATCAAAAGGTGGAGTAATTACCCCACACCTACATTGAAGCTGGGCTTATGACTTAGGGCCAGTAAAATGCTGCAGACAGGCCAGCATGCCTGCCAGCTCTGAGTCTAGATCTCAAGAGGTCTTACATGCTTCTTCTAATCTACCTCTTGGAACCCTGACTTCACTATGAAAGATACATGCTCCAATCACCCCTGTCACACTAACATCTGGACAATAGCCAGACAGGTGAGTGAGGTCATACTACAGTAGCAGCTCTTAGCTAATCAATGAGCTAATTAGGTATTAACCTTACATTATAGATCAACCAGCTGAAAACAGATAAATGAGAGGACCCAGCTGAGATCAGATGAACTTGGCCCAGATCAGCAGTGCCTATCATCTACAACAGAGACTCATGAAAATCTACTGAGTTTGGGGGTAGTTTGTTATGCAGCAAGAGCTAACTGATACATGCAATATACACACATAGAATCATGCACATACATACATAGAGCTTGGCACATCATAGATGCTCTATAAATGGTATTTATTTATTGTTGTGGTGGGTATGCATTTGGTATTCAAAGAAGCCTTTTCCATCTGGGGAGTCATAACTTTCACAATGAGATGTATGGCCATATGTTGACCAGGAGGTGTGCAACCCTACTAGACCTTGGCCAGCTCATTTCTGCTATTAGCAAATATCCCTCCAGCCTTATCGTTGGTCCCTTGACCTCAGGGTCAGAAGAGTATTGAGGAGCCGTCTGCAGATCTGGCTCTTTGTTTGACCTGAATAATACATGCATTTTCCTGTTTCTATGATGTTTTTAGGCCCTGATTTATGGCAGTGAACATGCCCCTCCATTTGCCCTGGCTTTTGTTAATGACTTATCATGAATTATCCAGGAAAGAAATGTTAAACGAGCTAATTAGGCATTAACCTTACATTATAGATCAACCACACAATTGGATCCTTCACAGCTACGAATGTGACAGCACAAAGCATTAAGTATTGATGGTCACAGGAAGGGCCAAGAGGCTGGAGATGGGGAATCAAAATCCAGGGTTTGGGGGAGGGGAAATGAAGATGCTTTCTGCAAGCCTGCTGGTCGGAGGGGAAATTGGTGGGATCCAGTCAAACTGCCTAATGTACTCACTTACTAACTGTGAGCTCATAAAATAAGGAATGATAGCAACTCTCTCATAGAGCTATGCAGAGTGAGATCCCATGTCATAAGGGGCTGCCATGTACTTGGACCTTAAAAAATATTCTTTCTCTTCCCTCTCATTTTGGAAAGTTTGTCTTTTAGAGTTAACAATTAAAGAGTAGCCACTCTACGCCTGGGGCCACTTTGTAAAGACAGGCACAGTGTCTTGGTAGGTTCCTGGTAGAATTTCTAGTAGAATCAAGTCAGCTCCCTGAGCATGGGTGATGCACAAATGAGCCAAGTCAAGTTGGAAATAATTTTAATAAGTAGCTAGGTGACTTGGACAATAATGATGATGGTGATGATGATGGTGATGATGATGGTGATGATGATGATGATGGTAAGTTATTGTATACAGATATGAATTGTTCTCATTCATAATTTAATTTGATTCAAAACATACCAGCAAGGTGGTCAGGACAGGCTTCCTTTTCTCCATTTAGCAGGTAGGGAAACGAAGACTCACAGAGGATACATGTATTGCTGAAAGGGGGAAGCCAGGAATGGAACCTTGGTCTTTCATCCCCAGACTTGTTCTGTTTTTATGGTGCCATTTGACCTTTTCTCCAAGCCACTTCCCTTTTCTGGGACATAGGCATGAGTTCATGGTATGTATGTATGGGGCATGCCCATTCTGCTTACATCCCCTCCTGGCTATGTTGCATATCACATGAACCAGGGGAACCATCCTGGCTATGTTGCGTATCACATGAATCCACTCCCTTCAAGCTCCCTAGTCATACTGATTGGATGGGAGGTGGTCACCTAATCAACAGCAGCCAATCAGCAGATATGAATTATCTTCCTCCAAGGAAGAAGGAGGAGATGAAGAGGAGGAGTGGGAAGAGGAGATGGAGAAGAAAAGAATGGAGGAATTAAAAGAGGAAGAGTGGATGGGAGAGGAGATTGGAAGATTAAGAAATTTCTTTGACTCCTAAAGTATTCTGTTTTCATTTCTAACCATGAATATCCTCATTCCACCTTTTGTTTTAAGCTGGTATAAAGGTACTTGATACAGTGATTTTCAAAGTCGAAATGCTGGGCTTCCTGAGCTCTGCTTTGTATATCCACACATGCCAGGAAGATATGTGGTATTTCATTGAAAAAATCTGACCTACTATCTTCTGAAGCCCTTTGGGTGGAAGTGTGGAGGAGACTGGTGAGCCCAAGGCAGACATCCTGGTCCTGATAGAAGTCACCATGAACTCATGCCTAATACTGCTGTCACAGAGAAGCGGCCTAGTATCAAAAGGGAGTGGGGTAGATGACCCCATGGTGCCTGGGGAACTCTACAGTGCAGGATGCTCCCCACCCCTGCTCCGGTGGACACCAGGCAGAAAGTCTCCACGTCACATGGTGCAGATGTCCTTGTGAGATGTGGGTCTACAATGTCCCTACCTGTTACACTGGGGCAGACGAAGTATTGTGGGAGTTGAATGTCATTGCTGGTCATGTGACCCACCATGTCCCTGGAATCAGGCACAGCATCAAGAAGAAGCAAAGCCACAATGGGATTGGGGTGGTGGCTCAATGAGTGGTGTCCAGGGGGATGTGGTGACTCTCAGTGGACTCTGAGAATCCATAATTGGGGTTGGTCATCCTGTTCCTCACACTTGATGATTGGGCCATTATCCCAGATTTCCACTGCACACTCGGGGGAGGGGGGGGGGGCGTGTGGGCAGGACAAAACCTTACATCCCAAGGGTTGAAACTGTGATACATTAATAATGCGTTCTTGGATGCTTTGTGTTTTATTAACACTGGAAATAAATCTACATTAAGGACAAGTGGTGACTAAATTTCATTCTGGAAAAATTGGCTGTGGTTTTTGTCCCTTTTAAGGCTATTTCCAGAGGAAAGCACATTTGAAACCACCAAATTACCCTGATTATCTTTTCCCTTTTTTGAGCCATAATTGACTGGTGGCGTTTGGAGCAGGATTGAGCCGGTGTTCTTGGATGCTTTGGCGAGGCCGGTATTCTCAGGTGTACGGAGGAGGGGTCCCGCCTGGGTTCTGCATCCTTCTAGAGATGAGTTCTCATGTGGGGATTAATCAGAGCTGTCTCAAATCAGGGAGAGTGGAGGAGTTGGTGACTTGAGGTTGCCCTGCCTTCCTGCCTCCCCCCACGCCTTCCGCACTGGCTTGCTTGCTTCCAACTCCATTTTGCACTGGCCTTTGTTTCTTGTCTTCTATTCTGTGTCACTTCTTTCCCTGCTCCTTGCCATTTTAAAAAATTGTATGAACATATGCATAACATGAACGTTGTCATTTTAACCATATTAAGGTACAATCAATGGCATTAAGTTTGTTCACGTTATTGTGCAACCATCACCATCATCCATCTTTTCATCACCCAAAGCAGAGCTCTGCCCTCATTAAACACTAACCCCTCATTCCCCTAGCCCTGTGTGATTTACTAGTAGAGTAAGAAACTGGCTCATGTAATCATGGAGGCTGAGAAGTCCCACAGTCTGTGGTCGGCAAGCTGGAGACCAAGGGGCCAGCAGTGCACAGTGTGGAGGCCTGGGGCCCAGGAGAGCCCAGGGCACGTGCTCTATTGTGAGAGCAGAAGAATGCCCCAGCCTAAGCAGGCAGAGAGGCAGGAAGGCGGAGGGGGAGGGGAGAGGCAGGAGGAGGGGAAGGAGGAGGGAAAGAGAAAGAGAGAAACAGTAGGAGGGAGGGAGGGAGGGGGGAGAGGGAAAGAGAATTCTCCTTCCCGCCGCCTTTTTGTTCTATTCCGTGCATGTTTGCAAGGTTCATCTATGTTGTCTTACATGTCAGGATTCCATTCCATTTTAAGGTTGAATAACACTTCATCTGCCATCTGCTGATGGACATTGTTCTTCATCCACTCATCTGCCGGTGCCCATTGGTCGTTTCCACTCCGTGGCTGTTGGAATAGTGCTGCTGTGGACATTTCTGAGAAGTAGCTCTCTCTGCCCTCGCTGCTGTCTCCGGAGAAGCACTTAGGCTCACAGTTGCCTCTGGCTTGTTTCTCTTTAGTTGACCCAGCTGCATGGGCCATAGCAGAAGATGCAACACATGTCCATCAGTGTGGTATCTGATTTGAGGGTGGGTGGGACCGGGGAGGCAGAATAGGGAAATGCACTGCCCCTTCTTAGTTAGGTGAGTCCTCAACCCCCAATGAGGCTGTGGGTTCTAAGTGGCGGGCAGGAGGCTGTATGAGCTTGAGCTCAGCACCTACCATCGAGGCCCTTCCGGCCTCAGTCACTTCATCTGGAAAATGGGGCGATGCCTCCTCTGCTCTCAGGCCATCTTGCAGATGGAAGGAGACAGCCCATGCCAAGGGTCAGGCGCCTTCTGTGTTGGGTGGTTCTTGGTGCCTTCTTTGCCTGCATGGCACCGACCCTCAGCAGTCAGGGTTGTGCAGCCCAGGGCTCAGCATCTGGTTCTGTGTGGTTTCTGGCAGGGAACTATTAAAGTCTGGTGCAGGGGGTTGCTTCGGGATGGGCGGAGGGTGCAGTTGGTTCAGGCCTCGGTGTCCTACAGGCACACGGGCCTCTGTGGCTCTGCCTTGGACGATCTTGCTGGCTTCCATGAAGCTGTGGCTGAACATCACTTTCTGCTCCATCGTGATATCAGCTCAGTGTCGGCGTCTTTGGGTTGGAATGCTGCCTATGAAACCATTTGAGCGGAGCTAACCTTCCTCTTCTGTGTTCTGCCCCTCCTTTTTTAGGGTCCAGAGTGGGGTGTCTGCCACTTGATGCCGGGAAACTTGCCCCTGAATAGGAGCTCTGCGGGGCAGATGAAGGAGGAAGCCGTCCATGAAGGTAGGCCTCTTCTTTCTTGGGTTGCAGATGGGAATGTCCGAGCTCCTTTCATTTTTTAAGCAGCAAGACGGTGGGCTCTGTCCCTGTGGCCGCTTGATTGACGTTTTCTGAGCACCTGTGATGTGCCAGGCTTTCTGCTGTTGTGTGTGCGGATGTAGTGGCATCATCTTGTTGTTCTCTTGGCACTCAGAGGGTACGTGGTGTGACGGTGAGAGGCACAGGGTGCTCCAGGAGCAGATAAAAGGGGCACCTCCCATAGGGAAGGCCTCCTGGAGGAGGGGTGTGACCTGAGAGGAGTGTGTACAGGATGCAGATGATGTAGCCGATGGACAGAGAAGGTGTGCCAGGTGGAAAGAACAGAATGTGCAGACTGATGGGAAACGGGTATGGCTTCTTGGGTCTGAAAGCTTCTGCATGTCCCGGGAAGGAGTTTGCATTTGATCTTAAGACCGTGGGAGCTATAGAGAGTTTCATCAGAAGAGAGGGGGCGGTCCAGTCAGATTTGCACTTGGAAAGCCCCGCTGAGCTGCAGCAGAGTGGAGGCTGGCGGGATTGGAGAAGGTAAATCCAATGATAAAATCATTACCTATGGGGCCTGTGATCAGCCATAGAAGCTGGGCTCCATCCACTGCCCCTGCCCCTTTGACCAGCACAGTGCCAAGCCGCCTCTGCAGACACAGGCGTGAGCCCCACGATGGTTCGTGCAGGCGTGAGTGCCTGTGGAGATGTGATGGCCAAGAGGAGAGGAAATGGGTTTGAAGATGCAGACAGGGAAGGGGGGGTCGCTGGAGGGGACAGGAGAGAGAGGTATAAAGGTCAGCGGGGGCTTCGGCTTGGCATGAAGATTTATAACTCCCAGCGCTCGCCCTCGCCCCCTCCCCATCCCAGCCCTCTCTCTCTCTGGCGGCAGGTTCTAGAGACACCCATTATCTCTATTAATACCAGCCACAGGGTCATTACTCAGGCACCAACTTCTCCTCCAGCATAAATATTTATACAGCACTGACCTGTGGCTGCTGCGTTTTCCTTTTATTTGATTCCTGCCGCCTTTTGTGTCTCGCTAGTCTGTGGGCTAACGTGTTTAGCTCCTCTGTCTGGATCCTTTGGAGCCAGCCAAGTCTCTGGGAGTGGGAGAGGGGGGTGGCGGGGAGGCAAAGAGGAGGAGGAGGAGGAAGAGGAGAAGGAGGCGCCGGCGGCAGGGTGGGTACCACTTGCCTGACACTGTTGAAACCCAGTGGTGTGGATATAAGACACTCATCGTCTGGTTAATAATCGGCTGGCCGAGCTCGAAAGAAAAGGACTGTAGTGGGTGCTCTTTGCTTCCTGAACCCTGCACTGTTCTCTGCACCCCCAAAATCCAGGTCAGAGCCAACTTCCCACAAGACCTTTCTTAAGAGCCCCATTTCTGGCCCTGAAAGGTGGGACCTGGAAAAGTGTCCCAGGGTCATAGATTCTTACATTTGCAGGAGCCGGATATTTTTGTTGCCTTCCTCTTAGAGGTCCCCCAGTTGAATGAGCTACAGGCCCCTTAAACCTGGCTCTGCCCCTGTTTGTGGTGATTTGAATTACATATGGCTCTTAGAGTAATGTAAATGTCGAGATGTAAGTATAATGAGTGACAATAGTAACTATTATAACAGCAATTACTACTGTTAGGGTGTCTACTGAGTATCGGGTTCTCTTCATTCCACAATGCCCCTGAGACAGGCATGCTCTTCCCCAGAATACAGATGTGGAATTTGGGGTACAGGGATGTTACGGGTCTAGTCCAATGTCCCAGTTAGTGAGTGGGGGACCTAGGGCTTGGACCCAGGCTGGCTATGCTTTCAACATCTAAACGTGGGATCGGCTGGAATATTGCATAGCGGGCCTCCTGTACACCAGGCAATGGACATGCATGTATTTATTTCGCATGCTCTGTCAACTAGTCCTGCAAGGCAGAGAGAAAGTACCGGCTCTGTCCTGTAAATGAGAAACCAGAGGCACGGGAAGAGAGAAGGAATGCTGCTAAATCAATACAGCGGATACATCACAAATCAAAACCCGGCCCCGGTGTGTCCGACTCTTCCGCAGCCCGTTGATGGCAACCGGCTGCGAAGGTTGGCAGGGAGTGCCCGGAATGAGCAGCTATGGTTGGTGGCACAGCTGAGGGTGGTATTTCCGCCGAGATTTTCTTTTCTGCTGTTTTGACAGTTTCATCAGGAGATTTCATGCATCTCGTTCCAGAGAGCTCCTTCCTGCCCTCTGCAAGCGGGTTCCCATATGGCTAAGGTGTGAGCTGCTCTCCTTGAGCGAAGCCAGGGTGCCCCGCATCAGAGTCGGTGGGCACTGGTGAAGTTTGGAACGGGGAAGCTGGTCAGGAGTAGAAGGCAGGCGCTTTAAAGGGCTGTCTGTCTGCTGCTGGCTTTCCACTTTCCCCTCCCCCCTTCGCCAACCCCGTCCCCTGCAGCCCAGACCTCAGCCTTTCACAGCCTGCCAAGACCTGCTCCTCCACCAGCTACTTCCTTTAGGGCCAAGCATGTGGTCTGTGCCACTCAAAAAGCATCCTCAGCACCTAGCCCAGCTCCTAACAGAGTAGGTGTTTCATAAATAATCATTGCGGAAGTGAATGAGGGACTAGACTTCCCACCAGGGACCACCTCTTAGAAGCATTTGAGTTTTAATGAAAGCCCTGGAAATCAGAAAAGTTCTTAAAGGCCCAAAGAGCCTGGATGCACATCAAGGACCAACGGCTGTCTTCCTGGATAACCCACTGTGGGACTAGGGAAGTCATTCATCCCTTCTGAGCCTCGGTCCTTCCTGGAAAAATAAGTGGCGGGCCTTCAGAGTCCCGAGTGTGAAGCTGGGATGGTGCCTGGCAGGGTGGAGCACCATCATTAGAAACAATAGCCAGACTTCCTGAGCCCAGGCCCTGGCTTCACCAGGCTGGTTGTGTGTCTGATGAACAAGTGACCCACACCTTTCTGTGCCTTGGGTTCCCTATATGGGAAATGGGGATGACCAGAGTATCTAACGCCTTTGCGGGATCCCAGGATTAAATTAGTTGACACACATACATGGAAAGCTCCTAGCACAACGCCTGGCACAAAGGACGTGACTAATACATGTCCTCTAAGATGATTAGCCATGCCTGTGAATTGGGAGGCAATCTGTTCAGGTGATATTCACAATAGTGATCATGGTCAAGTGCTCACAATATGCTAGACCTTACCTCCCTTGCTCCTTGCAAAACTCTGTAGGGTGTTTGCCTTTATTTTCACAGGCATCATTTTGCAGATGGAGAAACAGAGGCACAGAGCAGCTAAGCCACTTGACTAAAGTCACACAGCCTCAAGATAGGGGGGAATATCAACCCAAGCAAAGTCTGGCTAGCAATTCAGATGCTCAGCAAGGTCAGGAAGATACTTGAGTGGGTGAAGGGAACCTGGTTTAAGAGAAAAAATAAGCAACTGCAAGTATTTTGTTCTAGCACAACGCTAGCCTCTTTCCCTGTCTTTTGAATGTACATTGGCCCTCAAGCTTGGCTGCCATTTGAATCATGAGGATTTTAGAAACACACACTGATGTGGGGTGTCATCCCCAGAGATTGTGACACAATTGGTATGGGGTGTGGCACCTGAGCTGCAGGATTATATACATTCCCCAGTTGGTTCTAATGTGTAGCCAAGATTGAGAGACACCATTCAAGAGTGCTGAGTGAGCCAGAGAAAGCATGCTAGCCACCATATTGAGCTAAGGAACCACCAAGTTGCAATCTTACATAAACATACATTTTCTTTGAGATGTATCGGTAAATCTATCCATGGATCCACCCATCATTTACACACCCACACACTCATCCACCCACCCATCCTCCTATAGCTCCATTCTCCTACTTGCCCGTGCCTCCATCCATCCATCTTTGCAGTCATTTATCTGCCTATCAACCAACCCACCCATATATCTATCTACTCACTAACCTACCTATGTATTCGTCCTTCCACTTTCCCACTAACCCATTCTTTCACCCATCTATCTAATCACCATTCCCTCCTTCCTTCCCTCTCTCCCTCTGCTCTTTCCTACCTGCTCCCTTTAATTCTGCCTCTTCCTCCTCCAGACCTCAACCTGGGCTGACCCTCAGGGCAGGCCTGCTTGCAATGGCATACATCTTCCCCCTTCTCCTCTCTTCTCTTAAAAGTTTCTCTTCCATGACATAAGCACAATGTGCTTCTTTGAGGTGCCTGGCGGAAGTGAGCCAGAGAGAGAAACGGAATCTGTTTCTGGTTTTCTCTGGATGACCTTTCTTTCCAGAGGAAGTCTCTTATAAACACTTCCAGCACTGGTGGACGCCAGGACGTTTGAGCAGCTCCTCCTAGTTGAAAGGCAATCTCAAGTGCACGCCTGGTGTGCGAGGCTCTGGATCCAGGGTGAGGTTTGAGTGAGGTGCTGAGTGTGCAGCCCAAGGCCAGGCCGTGGGCACTGCTCTCCACCCGCAGTTGGCAGGCCCTCAGTGCAGGGCAGGACTGACTGCAGAGGCTGCTGCAGTTTCTGTAGTGGCTCTCCACTTCAGGCGTCTTTCTCCGTCCCAACTTCTAAAGCAGAGTTTGTTACCTTGGCACCACTCCTGTTTGGGACCAGAAATCCTTTGTGGTGGAGACTGTCTGGTGCATTGTAGGATGTTCAGCAGCATCCCCTGGTCTGTATCCTCTGATGTCAGTAGTGTCTGCATCCTCCCCTTGCCAAGTGTGAATTTTGAATGTCTACAACGGATTCAAAGTTCTTACAATCATGGCACGGGCCAAACAAAGCAATCCCGCAAGCCAGAAATGACCTGTAATCTAGCCCATCTTCAAGGCTGCTCTCCAGCCCCAGGCTGCGATTCTCTTGCTTACAGGAATGCCAATGGGTCCCAGGGCCTGTCTTTGGCAAGCCCAGGACAGTAGGCTGGGCAGGAGTGGGCAGCAGTGCAGGGAAGACTTGTGCTTGTCCATTCTGGGCTAGAAAGGACCCATTGGCAGAAGAAAACTCAAGAGGCTTGGTTCACAAATGCCGATACTTTCTTGTTCCTTCCTCGGAGAGCTGTGGGTTCAGGGGGCAGACCTGATTTTCACGTGCGAAGCTTAACCCATTAGTCAGCCCAGGCTGCATGGTGCGCCATCAATCAGAGGCTGTTTTTATTATTAGTAATAAAATCCAGCTGATGCCAGAAGTGGTAAGGAGGCGTGGCCTGGGAGAAGGCAAGGCTTGGAAGCAGTTGAAGACTTGTCTTGCACCCATGAGAAAATGCTTTGAGATTTGCAAATTTCCCATGGGCGTGCAGGCGTATGTTTCTCTCCACCCATCACGTGGATCTGGAGGGTTCATGATGTGACAGGCACCAAGTGGGCGCTGAGGATACAAGAAGGCATGGGACAGACATCCTCCAGCCATCATGGACTTGCATCTACAGGAGGGGAGGGGGATAATTAGATGAGCAATTCCTCAGAGTGTGAGGGAGACACTAATCGAGCAGGCTCCGTGGGAAATCTATGGGAGGGTCAAAGGCTCATTCCCAGCGGGACTGACATTTAAGCTCTCATGAGGAAGACATGCAGAAAGCCAGTCACGCTAGAGCGTGCACACAGGAGCCAGAGCCCCGCCAAGGATGGCGGACTCGGGACACAGCTCCTGTGTGGAAGAACTGGTGATGTGATTAACCTCCCTGGGTGTCAATATTCCCACCTGAAAAATGAGAGGGCTGTCTGGGCCTCCTCTCGGGCCCTCTGAGCTCTGCGAGCACATGAATCTTGGGTGACAAAGTGAAATTGAGATGGATTGGGACACGGCGCAGCACCTGTTTGGCCTCTGTCGGCCTGAATAATCATTTAAAGCGCAGCTCTGGACGCTGTTGAGGGTGGAACAAGACACGTCCAGCCGAGGGTTTCATCTTCATTAGTGTGGGGGGCAGTGACGCCATCCTCTAGACGTGCCTTAAGATCTGGCACCAGTTTCAAGAGCCGCCTTTATGATAGTCACTGTCACAAAATAGTCACAGTTCGTTTCCCAGGTGCCGAGCACATGCACCCTTCACTTACACAACAAATATTACCAAGTCCCATGCGCTGTGCTGGGCACTGGGGACCCTGGTGAGTGAGACTGGATGGCTGCAGGCTGATGGCGAGTTCAGATGAGCAACCAAATGGACCAGGAATGCTGGCAAGATGTGAGATACTGAAACTAAATAGCATATGTTCATGTCTGAGACAGACAGAAAGACAGAGACAGAGAGACACACCAGTAACCAAGTATGGTACTGGAGACGGTGCAGTCACCGATGACCTTGAGTTGACTTCTGAGCAAAGACCTGAAGTGGCCAGGACATCAGCCAGGTGAGATCAGGGGAAGGGCATTCTAGGCGCAGGGAACAGAAGTGTAAGGCTCTGAGGTGACATGTTCAAGGGACAAGGACAGTGGGGGTGAAGCTCAGTGAGCAGGGGACAAGTTGGAGAGGGTCCGGACCAGAGCGTGGCAGCTGTTTCCTCTCCAAAGAGGTGCTACGTGGGAGGAGGATGTGATCTGACTGGGGTTTTGCAGTGACAGCCTTGGTGCTGTGTGGAGTGGGAAGAGCAGAAGCTGAGGCACTGGTGAGGAGGCTGCTGGTGTTGGCCAGGCAGCAGCTGACCGTGGCCTAGTAGCAGTGAAGATGGGACATTGGTTGTTTGGGGATAAAGCCGCCAACATTTGCTGATGGGTTGGCCACAAGTAAACAGGGATCGTAGAGAAGCATAAAAAAATACCTGTATTTCGGCTTGCCTGAGCCAGTGGATTTTCATATTTAATGCCCTCAACTTCGCTTTGAGGTGGTGATAATTATCCCCATTTTTATGGCTGGGGAAACTGAGGCATCTCTAATGGTCAGAACCAGGGCTCCAACCCAGGTCTGTTTGCCACCAGAGAGCATTTGGAATCCTCTCTGCTCAATTTCCTTTCTCGTTGTGCAAGTCACTCAGTCCTCCCTCAGGGGCTGGCTTATGACCAGGACCCAGCCCTTTCCCCTTGCTTTGGGTGAGAGACCTGGTTGGTGCAGTGCAGTCGGGTGACCCCTGAAATGTCAGTGCCTGTCAGCTCCTGAGGCAGAGACCAGCAGGGCAGGGAGCGCCTCTGGAACCCTCTCTGGGAAAGTGTGTCTCACCAACCCTTTGAATGCTCCCCGGATCTCTGCACCTCCTGCTCCTCCGATGGCTTCTAGCTTTCCACTGGTGACAGCTTCGAAGATCTCCTGTGACAGGGGGAATATGCAGCCACAGGGATGCAGCTCCGTGCCCAGGAAATGTCACCTCCAATCCATGTCACAGAGGAGAGAGAAGCAATTAAGATACTAGCCAATTCTTGGAGCTCTGGCTCCAGGCACGCAGTGGGGGTGGAGAGGGAGAAGGAGGAGGAAGGAGGAGGGAAAGGAGGGAGGGCAGAACAAGTCAGGGAGGGCATCTGTGGAATGAATGGGTGGAGATTATAGTGGGGTGTGGTGTGTGCCACCCAGAACCCCCACTCTGAACCTAGTTCTCCAGCTCCAGAGATGGGTGCTGCTGGCTCCCAGCCGGGTCCCTCTGCGGGACCTGCCCTGGCTAAAAGGAGCTGCTTGCATGCTCCCCAGGAGAAGCCTGCACCAGAGAGCTGTGGTTGGGGTTTAGGAAGACTCAGCCCCTTTGCATTGATTTAAACCAGCTCTGATGGACCATCCAGGCTCCCAGCGCCCAGCTCCCTATGGATGGACTGAGACCATTGACAGAGCTTCATCCCAGTCCACATCCCCCTCTGCCTACACGCTTCCCATGCTCTCTTGTAGCGGTTCTGCGAGCAATCCCTAATGTGCACATCTTTGCCTCAGCGACCGCCACCCAGACAGATACCTTGCACGGACAACAACCATTCATGCATGGGCTCATCACTCTGTTTATCCCTCTTGCCAGGCTCTACAAGGGAAGAGGTCTACTCTGTCATATTCCAGAGCTCCCCACCCCATTTTACTCCCTGCCTTTGAAGAACTACTCCTTAGCGGGTTGGGCATCACTTCCCTCCATATGAATCTTTCTGGAGATGGTCAGAGTATCTTCCTTGACCCTCTAAGAAGCTCCATGTTGCCCTAGCCAGTTTGGCTCAGTGGATAAGAGTGTTGGCCTGTGGATTGAAGAGTTCCAAGTTTGATTCTGGTCAAGGGCCCGACTTTGGTTGCAGGCTTGATCCCTGGCACTGGTTAGGGCACATGCAGGAGGCAACCAATTGATGAATCTCATATCGATGTTTCTCTCCCCCCTCCCTCCTCCTGCTTTCTCTAAAAATCAATGGAAATATATCCTTAGGTGAGGATTAACAAAACACACACACAAAAAAAGAACCACCGTGTCAAAAGGACAGAGGATATTTCTTTGGAGTCAGAAGTAGACCTGGGATTTGTCACTGAACTGGCGGGGTGACTCGACATGTTTTCCTTTCTCTGAGCCTCGGTTTCCTCACCTCTGACATAAAGAGAATAATGTTGACCTGAGATGCATGGTCCAAGGGTCAGATTTAATTGATACAACCCATCTAGGAGGGTGCTCACTCTTGAAAAATGTCTCTCATTGCCCCAGTCCCTAGGATCACAAACCAACTTTTTGGCCTATGCAAGCATTCTTTCATCCATTCATTGACAACTGTAACTCAGCTGGGTTGCAGAATAGCATTGTCCTGATCTTGACATTCAGAGGCAGGTCCAAGGCACCCTCTTGACATTCCCGGGTTTAATCTTGCTTCCTTGGGTTTCCTTCAACCCAGCTCTTGAGACTTGGCACCATCGTCTTTTAAAATGGCACATATTTGGACATGATAAATGACTGCATGGCACTCCAAGGGCAGACCTACATGTTGACACCGAAAGTAATGCAGAGTTGAGAACCGAATTAAACTCGAAATGTCAAGAAGGCTGCCTTTGCACCTGCCTCTGAGGATCCAGACGAGGACTGTGTTGTTTCGTGTCCGGCCATCCCTGGCAAGGAGCATAGCGACCAGAGAGAGCAGGGGGGTTGTTTGAAATCGCCGTGCTTTTCATATTTTACACCCCCATCTGGATTCTCACTCTGACCTGCAAACCCCTGCCCGACAGCCGAGTCCGAGAAGTCAACTCCCATTGGCATTTGGCAACACTGGGCCTCTTTGGGCCAAGGTTTAGTGCCAAGAGTAATTGTGATTTACACCCCTAACCCCTTTGGGTGCAAAATGGTTTTGATTAGATGCATACCATGTTTATTAAGCCTCGCTCCGGCAGGCTGGGGGCTGGGCCGGTCTGCCATAAAAGGGAGGGAGATTTACACGGCTCCCTGCAGGATTCATTTAATCTCTGGGGGATTTACTGACCTTCAATTAGAACTGTTAAGTACTGTTTACATGGTCCCTAATTCATACAAGACCCAATGGAAGGTTGGCTTTTGCTTTCATTAAGGACCCGCGAAGCAAGAAAATAAAAAATAAAGTCTTTGCCAAGCAAGATATGATTTGGGCAAAAATAAAAAATTGAACACAAAAGCCATTAGAGTTGAAAGCCTTACCTTGCCATCATTTAGGAGGAGTTTGATACTAAAGAGTTGATACATTTTAGGGGGGGATTAAAAACAACAGCAACCCACTTGATTCTACCAGGGAAGAATTAATCCTCTTGCCTTTATTTGCATAAGGATTAGCTTTACAGTTTAAAAAAACTTCCTTACAGAGACCCAGGGAAGGATGGATCCTTGAATTCTCTTGTTATTAAAAACACAGGATTCCGGCCGAAACCGGTTTGGCTCAATGGATAGAGCGTCGGCTTCGGGACTGAAAGATCCCGGGTTCGATTCTGGTCAAGGGCATGTACCTTGGTTGCGGGCATATCCCTAGTAGGGTTGTGCAGGAAGCAGCTGATCGATGACTCTCTCTCATCGATGTTTCTAACTCTCCCTCTCTCTTCCTCTCTGTACAAAATCAATAAAATATAAAGCAAAACAAACAAACAAACAAACAACCCCCCCCACACACACACACACAGGATTCCCTTTAATTTTCCAGAAGGAAGAGTGCCATTTACCCCTTTTAGGGGCCAGTTGTGCACATGGACACTGCCTTCCAGCTGTGGTCCCTGGGCTCCCCTTGGGAATATAGAGGCTACTAAGGGCTCTATGAAGCCACGGAACATCAAGCAAGCTTTATTTTTGGTGGGGGGCACGCATTTTAAAAGATGCTGTTGGATCGGAAATCACATACTCCAACTGCCCACAGGGCACAGGCAGGTGTGAGAATGAGCGAAGTAGCCTGTTGGGCACTAGCTGGGTAAAGGGAGGAACTCACACTCCATCTATAGAGACACCACGGTCACCTGCAGGCTCAGTGAATACTGCTGTTCACCCTTCTCCTGGCTTCGGACTCATTCCTGAAGGAGAGCGCTTTGCAGGCCATTCAGGGCCACATGCAGGAGAAGTGATTTAAAACCCTTTGGCGTATTATGGCCATTGCTTTCTACTTCTGCCTTGGGAAAGAACCCGTAAGCTATGACAGCCTAGGTAGGGTGTTGTAAAACAAAGTCAATACTTTGGCATGATAATCACAATAGTCCCAGCCAATAACATCTACATCACTGAATGCCCCCAGTTGTCCTGTGTGAGAGGCATCATCCTGGTCTGACAGATGGGGAAATGGAGTCTTTGTGGGATGAAGTGAGCTGCTCTGGCTCAGGTAGCAAGTAAGTGGCAGTGTGAGGATTCAAACCTGTGCCCGAGTCCACTAATTAGTGTCACACTCTGGACCCTCCTGTCTTTGACCTGCCAGCTTTTTGCATCAGTCCTTAGCAGGTATTCCATGAAAACTTGCACAATTGACTGGGATAACTTCGTTTGACCTTTTAAGTGCATCAAAGACCTTCCATCTACTCCTTCCTCCAGCATATGTCCTCTGCAAAGGCGGCAGTGTGCTCAAGTGTCCTACTCTGCTGGCCAAGCCAACCTTCCTCTTGCCGTAGTGACTGTATGTAATTTCAAGATTCGGCATTCCTCATCACCTGCCCCTTACCTCCTCTTCTCTTCCTGGTCAAATCTAGAGGTTTCTCTGCTACCCTAGAGTTCTAATACAGGACACACTTCTGTTGATATAGAAGGTGGGCAGAATGTTCCAGAAATTTCCAAGGCTATCAGAACAACATCCTTAAAGTGTTATGCACTTGCTATCATCTAAATTTATTCCTCATTTTGGGTTTTGACCTTTTCCCTACTCTGTCTTATAAAAAGAAATGGGAATTTCATCTTTTGGGGTGGTCCTCTGGGAATCCAACAACCTCTCCTTCCTTTTATTTAGTTAAAAGCTGAAAATATCAGCTGGCTCTTATCTGCCTCCTGCTCTGCGATTTTTATTTTTGCTTTTATTTTGGTAGTGAGGGGTCATGGTAGACAAATAAAAATAATTCTGAGGTTATCTGAGAGCTGACATCCCACACAATAGCAATAAGAACGTTTTCCAAATTTAAAACTCTGATGGAGGAAGTGGGTTACAATAGGAGCAACCTCTGACCCTGATCAGTCATAATGGTTTCCTGGATTCAGGGATATTATGGGCTGGAGCCAAGGGTTTCAGCAGAGAGAGCACAAGATGTGTTAAACTTAGAACACAATGTGCGAGTTCCGGGTGGGGCACTTGTGCGGACATCTTTCTTTCTTTCCGGTGAGACCGATTCCTTTCTAAGCAGGCCCTGGCTTTCTCAGCATCTGGCTAGCGCCGGTGAAATTGTTTTGTGGCTGATTTGAAGATAAATTTCACATTCCTGGAGATGTAGATGAATCTGAAAGTCTGCCCTCTAAAGACCAGTTCTAGGGATTATTGACACCCCCACTCACCCCAATAACTATTTATTGAGTGGCTCCTGTGTGCCAGGTGCTGTGCTAGGTGCTGGGATGCAGCAATATGCACAAAACCAGCCCCAAAGTAAAGATTCATTCTGTAGCATGGTTCCCAGCCTCAGTGCCACTGACATTCTGGCCTGGAAATCTGGGTGGGGGCTGTCCTGTGCATTATAGGATGGTTAGCAGCATCCCTGACCTTTGTCCACTAGAAGCCAGTAGCTCCCTTCCCAGACCATGGAGCATTTGGGCAGCTGCTTATTAGATCCTGTCCTTATTTACCCCCAGCATTGAGTTCAATGGCCAGGGTCTCTAGAAGCTAAACCTGTCACCGTTTTTCCTGAGTAGTTGACCGTCAATTAGTCCATGAGTTCTTGCCAAGCATCAGTTCTGTATAAGACGTGGTGGGAAGGACCAGGAATTCGAAAATGTGGTCCTTGTCTAAGCTACTCTCCTTGTTCATGAGGAAAGCCAAACTCCCTTCTATCCACAAAGGTTCTTCCTGCCATTTCATGGTTGGCCTTCCCCTCAGATCCTGCCACTGGACAAGTGGAGACACAGCTTTGGGGCCTGTCTGAATGTATGGCTTTCATTTAGTTTATGTTCGCTTCAGAACACCCTGTCCTTAGATCCAAAACACTGGAAGGCTCCAAGTCAACAAGCGTCATTATGAGTTTCAACTGCGGAATATTGGCTGAATTCAACTCGCATGCTTCCCTGGCCCTGGTAACGCTTGAAAGGATGAAGGGAGAGGGGTTAGCATTTGGTGGATGAGTTCTGGAAGATCAGAGCTGGAAAGCGCCTTAGCGGACATCTCTTCCAAACCTCCCCCCCTTTCCCGTGGGAAAATGGAAGCACAAAGAAGGTATTTTCTCAGCAGATGGCACCCAGCTAGAGAGTAACACAGCCGAGACTAGAACTCTCGCGTATGGACTATTGCCCCACTGTTTCTCTCGCTCTATTATTACCAACCTTCTATAAATCAAGTCGCCAGAAATGCACCAGGAGCATCTTTTGGTCAAGGATGATTCTTCCTGTGAAGCGAACAGTTGCTTCTCCTTCAGCGCTTTCCTAAGTCTTGATTTTCATTGACCAAGTTTAAAAAAAAACCCACACAGAACAACTCTATGCTTTAAAATAATGTCACAAAAGCATGAAAAGCTGCCTATTGAAATGAATGGTAACTTTCTCATTCTAAGTAAAATGTCATTCACCTCATTGATTCTACTGAATCTACACATTCTGAAGTTTTGTTTTTATTTCCAAGTAAAGTGGCCAACCTGCTGAGCTATGGCAGGTGAAAGGAAAGGCAAGAGAGAAGAGAGGAACTACAGGGAAGAGAGCGGGGAAATCAGAGCATAAATATATCAAAACTCTCTTCTTTCAGGCAGCAGAGAGAGCTCACAGATAATTCGAGAAAATCACATTTTTGGCACCCATATGGACCTCAGAATTAATCATTTATGTCTATATATTTATATCTTCCATTATCCTCCAGAAAGAAAGAGATAAGATTAATACACAGCCTTTATCATTTATCAACTGCAAAGAACTGCATATACATCATCCCATTCAACTTATCACAGTAACACAAGAAGGCAACTTGTCTGACTCCCGTGTGTCATGGGTTGAACGGTGGCCCCCCAAAAGGTGTATCCACCTGGAACCTGTACATGTGAGCTGATCTGGAAGAAGAATCTTTGCTGATGTAATGAAGTTAGGGGTCTTGAGAGGAGACATCTTGGATTATCTGGGTGTGCCCTAATCCTTATAAGAAGAGAAGGCACACATATGGAGGTGAAGACCACGAGAAGACTTGGGCAGAGATTTGCATCATGTGTCACATGTCTACAGCCAGGAACACCAAGGGGCACCCAGCAGCCCGAGGAGCTGGGAGAGAGGCATGGACACCCTTGATTTCAATGTTCCCCAGAACTTGGAGAGGATAGATTTCTGTTGTTCAAAGCCATCCCATTTGTGGCAGTTCATTGCAGCAGCCCTAAGGATTGGATACACCATCTTGTAGATTAAGGTGCCGAGGTCTAGAGAGGTTAAATCCTATGTCTAAGCTGTACAACCTGGAGTGCCATAGCTGGATGAAAATGCAGTTTCGTAGCTAATTCCAACATAGGGCTGGGTTTTTTTAAACTTCATAAAATGCATTAAAGAGATGCATGAAAAGGCATTCCCCCAAAGATGTCTTAGAAGGCTCGGCTTTCCAGGGGTGGAGGGGAGAGAGAGAGAGAGAGAGAGAGAGAGAGAGAGAGAGAGAGAGAGAGAGAGAGAGAGAACACGTTAGTGCAAGAGAGAAACATTGATGTGAGAGAGGAACATCAATCGGTTGCCTCCCTAGGTACCCTGACCAGGGATCAAATCTGCAACTTTTTGACGTGTGGGATGACACTACCATCTGAACCACCAGGCCGGGCATTTTCTTCACTATTTCATATACTATTCACATTTTCTACAATAAACAATATTGACTGGGGACAAAAACACATAAAACCAATTTTCCTTGGGGACCGTGCATAACAGAGTGTGAACTGAAAAAGATAGCGGACAAACTTGGTGGTGTAAAGAATTACTACGATGGCGGTCCCCATAACAGGGACTGCATGATTGGTGCGGTCCATTTCACAGATGAGAAGCCCGGGTCTCAGGATTAGGAAGCAATGGAGCCATTGCATTTAAATCTCCATTTAAGAGAGTATTCCCTTACCCTCACCAACCCTTCGGACTTTCCTTAAGTCTAAATTATAAGCCACACTAGAAGCACACACTTTTGGCTTTTTTTTTGCAGACTAAACAATGTTCAGGTCCCCAAAGTGCCCTCAATTTACAGAGGGACAGAGGTGGTCGTGTGTCTGTGTGTGTGTGTGTGTGTGTGAGTGTGGGTGTGTGTGTTCTCAGCCAGTTCCCTTTTTCTGAGTGGAAAATCTGAAAGTTCCCTAGTGTTAAAGACTGTAATCTGGGTGTGAAGAGAGAAGACAAAACATGAGCTCCTAATTCCGCTCTTCTGAGAAAACCTGTCGCGAGCCTTGTTCACTTAAGCTCACAAAGGAATGCGGACTTTTCCACTGGCAGGTTTAAACCTAGTTAAGCAATTTAAACCTGCAGCCTGGATCTTGGAGGTTTGGGACAGGCTTCCCTACAGCCCACATTTTAGCTGAGAATCTGGGGGGGATTCGGATGGAATCTCTTACTTTTCGGGATTTTTGCTGTCGTGGCTCATTCTCACCAGGAACTTGGGGTTTCTGGAAGGAATGCAGGAACTGGCCTGAAGAACTTGAGCCACACCTAAACCTATTTAGCCAAACCTTCTCTGAATCTCACTCTGTGCCCGGCTCTTGGCCGCACACTTCGTTTGAACATATCTACGTGGGAGTGAGCTCACCTCCAATTTCCAGACAAGGATGCTGAACCTGCAGGCGAGGTGCTTGGATGTTGTGGGACTGGGCCCAGAACCCTCTGTCCTCAGGCCGTGGTCTCTCTGTGGACTCCCCTCCACCTTGAGCAGTCAACGCCATGTGTAAACGAATTAAACTCTCCCACGAAATAGTCCTCCTCAATATCCAGGAAGTGGGCCTCGGGATCTGAGTCACGCTGAAGGGCACTGGCAGTGTCAAGGAAAAATAATTAAAGTCAAGTAACCAAGGATAATGGTATGAACCATCAATGTCAAGATGGGTACTTCCTGGACCCCCGGCTACTCCTCACAATGGTACCACCCTCTAAAGTAGTTTCCCATGAATGGGCATTCATTTCCCCCAATAATACATGAGGGTATTATTGTTCTGGAATCACTGGGGGATTTATCTTTGACTTCCAGATCCAAATCAACTGGAGAGGGCCTCACTCATTAATTACTAAATTAATTTACCTGATACTTATTGATATTTACTGGGCAATTAGTCCCTGGAGATGAAGTGGCATATTCATCAGGGTTCCATCAGGAAACGAATAGCCCACTCCGATTAGGAGAACTTAAGGAATGTCATTCAGGGGCTAAGCTTGGGGGATTGGTGGGTCCTAGGGGAGCGTAAGGATAGTGCAGTATCGGCAGCTGACGCCATTGGGGCTGTTACAACCCCTAGACCTGGAGGAGGCGGAAGTGCTCACCTGAATTTGGAGGAAGAAAGCTGTGGAGAGAGGCCCTCCTTAGAAGAGCTGGGACCTTCCTCTGGAACAGTTTTTCCAGCCTTGGCACTAGTGACATGGGGGTTAGGTCATTCTTTGTGGAGGGGCTGTTCTGTGCATTGCAGGATGTTTCACAGCATCTCTGGCCTCCACTCCCCAGGTGCCAGTAGCATCCCTACCCCCTAGCTGTGACAACCATACATGGCCCGGACATTGGTAAGTATCCCTGGAGGGGCATTATCCCCAGGAGAGAACTGCCAGCTTGTTGTGACCTCACAGAGTAGAGCTGGCACCATAATCTCCTAATCCCCCTTCCCTTCGGTCTCCCACTAGGGTCTCCCATTGGCCCAAGCTCAGCCAGGAGCCAGAAGGTGAGGGTGCACACTGATGCTCTCCAACGAGGCAGCTCTGAGGCCGAGAGCAGGGCACGGAGGGGTGGAAAGGGACAGAGGGACACAGCACAAGGAGTCACACAGCAGATAATTCCCTTCTCCTTGAGAGCTTAGTCTAGTGGTGATGGGGTTGCAGAAGGAGGTGGAGAAAAATAATTTACCCACTGGATAATTTCTGAGCAAGAAGACAAAAAATTTAAAAAATCAATACAAACAGGGAAATGCAACAGTGCATGGCTGAGCTCTCTGAAGAGATGACAGTTATGCTAAGACCTGATAGAATAGGCCAACCTCATAAATACTGGGAGGAGGGAGAATCCAGGCAGAGGGAACAGCATGTGTAAAGGCCCTAAAGTCTGCATTTATTCATTTATTGTTTTTGCAGTACTTTATTGGGATGTAATTTACACATCGTAAAATATGAAGCTATTAAACATACCAGTTGGTGAATTTTTGTAACTCTGTTCACTTCTATAGCTGTCATCCAGGTTGTGTAGAATATTTCTATCTCCTCAGAAAGTCCCTTTATGCCCCAAATAGTGTCCTCCTATCCTGCTTCTGTTCTGACTTTTAATGCTATAGGTTAGTGATGCCTGTTTCTGAACTTCACATAAGTGGAGTCACTCCCCTGGGCCTGGCTCCTCTCACTCACCATTGGATCTCTGTGATTCTCTCACTTTGTTGCAGCCATCAGGAGCTCATTTATTTTCCCTGCTGAGTAGTATTCTGTTGTATGGACGTACCACCATGTGTTTCACCCATTCTCCCATTGAAGGATATTTGGGATGCATCTGTATGAGGCCATTGTGAGTAAAGCTGCGGTGAACATTTGCTCACCAGTCTTTTCACAGGCACATGCACACCTCTTTCCTGGTTGCAGTGTTTGAGTCCTAGGATAGATGTGCCTTTATTTGATATTTCCAAAGAGTTTCCATTAGACTTTGATGTGAAGCGAGGCAGGGAAACCACAGGATTAGAAGGTTTCCGATGCCCCTTCCAGCTCGGAAATCCTAACATTCCATAGCAGTTTTCCTTCATTGCTCCCATCACACCAAACCCATAGGTCTGTTTCTTGGTCCATGCTAGGGTCAGCCCTCACCCTTATCGCCCAGGTACCATGCACCCCTGAGACAGCTGTACTTGTGCTGGGCACCTGATTAACCTTTCCTTGCCCGGCCCAGCCTCCTGCCTGCGCCAGAGGTGTGTGTATTAAATCACGATGCAGTGGCTAATTCTTTGCAGCTTGCAGGTTGCTGCCTTCATTGGAGCAGACAGGAGGGCGCCCTGACACAGTTAAAGATCACAAGCTTTGATAACCTGGCCTTCTGATTTATGATAATCCACGTCTCCACGTTCCCCTAATGAGGGGAACCCAGAGTGTCAACCTGTTTATTAAATGCTCAGAACCATGTGTGAGCGGGGCCGAGGGAAGAAGTCAATCATATTTTCATTTATTCTGCGTGTCTCCCTCCTGCTCCTTCTATCCTCTCTCCCCGAGACTGTCAGCCCGCGGAGCTCTTTGCTTTCATCTCCCAAGGGGAGGGCTTTAGGACAGATCATTTGCGGAGACTGTTGGGGTCCCCAATGTTTGCACTTTCCTACTGATTTCGTAGGTGTTTGGAAGTTAATGATACTCGACACCTCATGATTCTTGCATGTATGTCAAACAAAGGCATGAAAGGGAAAGTGGCCACAGGCCCGAGCCAGGGGCACCAGGAAGGGAGACAGAAACAGACTGATCACTTTCACTTTCCATCGCCCCAGCCCTGCTGAGATCCCTAAGCTTTCATGCAAATGGAAGATGGATTAATACTCCTGAAGTTGTTGGGGGTCTAATGAAGTCTTAATTCATTCCCTTAATTCCCTTTGAAATAATAATAATAATACAAAGAAGCACAAATCAAAATAATGGATGGCCCGGCGGCTTTCATCTCGAGGGCTTCTCACCCTTTCCCCCTCCGCAGCTTGGTCACTGTCACTCTTTAATCTCCGGAGATCCCAGCCCAGTTCCTTTCAAGAGGCAGCGGCTCTTTCTCGTAGGGTAGGTTTGGTTTTTCTGGACGTGGCATAAATATTTCTGCCTGTCGAAGGCCCCGGGCTGGATTCTGTGCTGGGTCGTGGCTGGGGGAGGAGGCTGAGCAGGGCACCCGGAAGTGTACTCGGGGAGAAAAGCTCTGACAGCGCAGCCTGGAGACCCCTGAAGAATTCTGACTTCACATTTGACTGGGGAACGTGGCTCCTTAAGCATCCGTTAGTGGAGATGCTGGTCTAGGACACATGGCCTAGAGTCTGCCGATTAGAAAACAACAATCGTCATGAATTAAAAAAGAAATTTATTTGAATCATCCACAGAACACATTTGTTGACATTCTGTTTTCTGAGATATCTGTCAAATAACAACCAAAAATGTTTTAAGCTCAAGATTTAGGATTGATAGATAAACAAGGCTTTGGTAGGGGACGTGGCAGGCAGAAATATTTGAAGCACCTCGCATGGTCCTCAGCACGATGCAGCCACGTGGCACATGTCAATTTCCTTCACTCCAATCTCCTGCGCCTTCAGCCTCTGCAGGTTTGCAGAGTGAGCAGAAACCAGGTCCGGCAGGGTTTTTATTGGAATACTGAGGCATTTGCATGCTATCCAGAAGCCAATGGAGACACAGAGAGACAAAAAGCCAATAGAGACACAAAGATTTACTTTTCACCCAGCCAGAGTGGCTCAGTGGCTGAGCATTGACCTATGAACCAGGAGATCATAGTTTGATTCCCAGTCAGGGCACATGTCCAGGTTGAGGGCTTGATTCCCAGTGTGGGGTGAGCAAGAGGCAGCTGATCAGGGATTTTCTCTCATTGTTGATGTTTCTATCTCTCCCTTCCTCTCTGAAATCAATAAAAATATATTTTTAAAAGATTTACTTTTAGATGGCCATTTCAGAAGGATCCCCAGGTTGCTCTGTAGGGGAAAGGCCTGGGGAGAGGTTTTGGGGTGGAAGTCTAGGTAGCTATCTGGCGCAGGAATCTGGAAGGAAGATGATGCTGGCCTGGACTTGGATGGTGGAAGTAGGGAAGCAGATTTGAGAGAGATGTAGAGGCGGAATCCATAGGGCTTGGTAACTGTTGGGAGGTTGTCCTGGAACCGTGAAGCAGTAGAGGAAACCATGGGGAACAAGACTGGATGCTGTCAGTGTTCTCTGAGACAGGTCACTTTGGGAGGGTGATCAGAGAGGACTTCCTGGTGGAAGTGACATTTACTGAGAGCTGAGCCAGTGCTAACCTGGCAAAAGGAGCTGTGGGGTGTTCCAGCCCCAGAGAGAGAAGGCATGTGCCCCAGGGAGCTGAACGGGTCTATGCAGCCACAGCATGAAGTGCTGGGGGCTTGCAAGCCAATGTGGGGGCAATCTGAGACTCAGGAGCCACTCTTAGTGGAGCAGGGGTACAGTGTCGGTGAAGAGAGAAGTGGGCATCGGAGGTTCTGGTTAGGGGCACTTGCTCCCTCCCATAGACACCCCACAGCAGGAGGCGTCCAAGGCCCCCACTGGCCAGCTCACTGCCACAGGAAGGCTGTCGGTTTCTGATGGGGGAAGGCAGCCAGAAGGCCAGTGTCATTTCTGGACTCCAGGCTGAGCTCTACACGCCCCTTCGGAGGGGGCAGGTCACTCCCATCAGTCTGAGGCTCCCTCTCTCTCAGGATGGAAGTTTTCCCTGCCCTTGGAGACCTATCCCTTTGTAGCTCGGTTTGGGGCAGAAGAGCTTGCATACACTCTCCACCTCCCTTTTCCTCATGCACCCACATCTCTGCAGTACAGTCAGGATGGTATCCGGAGATGGAGGACCTCCGGGCTGAGTCTTACCACTCTGTTCTCACCTGTTCCAGCCACATGGGAGAAGGCAGCCTGAGGGAGATTTCAGAATCCTGTTTCCAGGCCCTCTGCCTGTCCATGAGGTGCCTGCGCTTGCTCCGGTAAGAATAGCGCCTGGCATGTGTGTGGTGTGGTTAACGGCAAGCTTGTCCTGCACCCACTTCTCGTCCTTTCTCTTCTGTGCTGGGCGGCTCTGTTTCTTAGCTTCCCAGAAAGGGTTGGCCGTTTGAAGAGTGGGAGAAGGGGAGAAGCCAGGGTGTTGCTCCTCTCTCTGCTTCTGGGGGCATCTGCAGCTGTGCCTTCTCTCTCTGGCCCCACCTCCCTAAAGACAGCTCCTTCCTCTGTCATCCCAGCCCTTCCCAGGGCTCTCGCACCTGCTGGATGCTCAACTTCTGGCTCTGGCAAAACTACCTTCTCTTGTTGTCCCTCCAGCCGGGGGAATAGCAGCTGCTTGCTCCTGCCGGCTTCTGGGCGGCTCCACCACTTCCTGTTGGCTTCCTAGTCCTCCATCAGCTGGGGAGCCAGTTCCCTCTATTAAACTCCCTCTGCTCGAAATGCCTGTAGTGGTTTTCGTTCTCTGATCAGATCTGACCATTGCATGTGACACCTCACAACTAAAAGGGCTCTCTGTGATCTCGTGAGGATTCTTATGCCCACCCCCTCTGGGAAGACCTCCGCACAGGCAGGACTGAGGCTGAACTATATCGCCCAGGGCGCTGGATCAAGGCCGAAGGACTCCGTGGAGCCAGGTGCACCATCCTTTGATCCCAGCGTCACCGGCTGTCTGTAAGGAAGGCTCATTTCGCTTCTCTGAGCCTCAGTTTCATCATCTCTAAAGTGATCATAATAACAGTGTTGCTGTGAAGATTTAAAAATGTTACACCCAGCCAGCGTGGCTCAGTGGTTGAGTGTCAGCCTATGAACCAGGAGGTCATGGTTTGACTCCCAGTCAGGTTTTATGCCCGGGTTTCAGGATCGATCCCCAGTATGGAGCTTGCAGGAGGCAGCCAATCAATGTTTATCTCTCAGCATTGATGTTTCTCTCTCTCCCTCTCCCTTTTCTGAAATCAATAAAATATTTTAAAAAAATTTTTAAAAATGTTACTTGGCACTGATTGATACACAGTAGATGCTCAACAAATGTTAGTAATGACAGTAGAACTCTCTACCATCCTCCACTTAATAGATTCAACAAGCACTGGCTTCTCCATGCCCGCTGCAAACATACTACCGGGCGGGCTTGAGGCAGGCTCCCGGCCTGGGATGCCGGTACATTTGCCTCTGTCTGTACTCAGGTACCTGTTTACTAAACACCCGTCATGCGGGTTCCCAGACCTGTGTGGCCCATTACACCTGCTCTCAAAGAGGCAGCTAATGACACTTAAGCTCCGGGCTCCCTCACCTGCCCAGGCTCCTTCCCAGGTCCTGGGAGAAGCCCTCACAACACGTTCACAGGCATGACTTTCTTTCTCAGTTTTTAAAATCAGTCCATTGTATTTTTAGAGTAGTTTTAGATTCACAGCAAAATTGAGCAAGCAGCACAGAGACTTCCTATAAGGCTCCTGCCCCCGCACACGCACAGCCTCCCTCACTATCCCCCCCAGAGCGGGACATTTGTTACAATGGGGTGGACCTCTCAGGATGGTGTCAGCTAGTGAACCTGGATTTAGTGTTGTGCTTCATCCGTGCGTCTGCTGTTTGTTGGTGGATGTGGTTAAATGGGTTCAGAAGGGCGAGCAGGACATGGCTATGGGCATTGCGGGCAGAGGGCACGGCACGGGCAAAGACGGGGAGGGGTAGAAAGAGCGTGATGCATTTGGGTAAAAGGAAAGGAACTTGGCGGGGTGAGGATCTAGGGAGCTGTCTGTGCATGTCTTAGGGGTGGGGATGAGGGTGAGGTGACATGAGTCATCGGAGGGGTGACAACTCTGGTAGCTGCGGGTGTCATTGCGTGGGAAGGAAGCATTTTACACTCAAGTAACCAACCAGGTTAAGAGCAGGTTGACTTGACTGGTGGCTGCAGGGGAGATTCGGAGCCTATCCCAAAACCTGAAGGCACACTGCCAGAGTTCAAGTCCTGGCTGCTCTGCTTCCGCGCTGTGTGCCCTTAACCACCTAGCCCCGAGGTTGGCAAGCTGCGGCTCTCCAGCCACATGCAGCTCTTTGGCCCCTTGAGTGTGGCTCTTCCACAAACTACCACGGCCTTAGCAAGTCTATTTTGAAGAAGTGGTGTTAGAAGAAGTTAAAGTTTAAAAAATTTGGCTCTCAAAAGAAATTTCAACTATTGTATTGTTAATATTTGGCTCTGTTGACTAATGAGTTTGCTGACTACTGACCTAGCCTCTCTGTGCCTCAGTTTCCTTGTCTGTCGGAGGTAATCATCACATATTGGATTTGAGAATTGAGGGAGTGAATTCACGGGAATTCGTGGAATAATGCTTGACCCAACCAATGGTCCCACTTTCTTTTTTTTTCTTTTAAATATATTTTATTGATTTTGTACAGAGAGGAAGGGAGAGAGATAGAGAGCTAGAAACATCGATGAGAGTCATCGATCAGCCGCCTCTTTCACACCCCCTACTGGGGATATGCCCGCAACCAAGGTATATGCCCTTGACCAGAATCGAACCCGGGACCTTTCAGTCCCCAAGCCGACGCTCTATCCATTGAGCCAAACCGGTCTCGGCGCAATGGTCCCACTTTCTATGATTATCTTGCTTTTTTGTTTTTTCTCACCCTCACCTACAGGGGCCAGACCCGTCCGTGGTGTCTGGTTCTGGCCCCGGGAAAGCAGAGTCTGTGAGTCAGGGTTTAAAGGCTCTTCCTGAGCCGAAGATCCTGATTGCAGCTCTGCAGAGAGGAGATAAAACCCGGCTCTCCTAAATGGACTGGGAGGGTATGAAATTATTGAGTCGGGTTGGAGCTTTCGAGTAGGGCTTTCATGCCAAGCTCCCCATTCATCACGTCCAATTACTCCGACCTGGTGAACTCCAGCCTCTGGGACGTGGAAGATCTCACTCCCGGGGCCCAGCCAGCCAGAGCCGGCTGCTTGTCGCGAGCGCACAGACATCTAGCTCCACCCCGGGCTCAGGTCCAGCTTGTGTCTCAGCCATGGACTCTCTCCTCTTTTCTGGGTTCGCTTTCAGACCCAAATGCCCTCCCTCTCGAGGGAGTGGGTAGAATAGGAGAAAATAAAGGTAGATGGAGAACCGGTGAAATTCGCCCTTGGCCTGAGCGTGGCTTTGCATGGGCGACTTATCCTCTTGTTGCCTCCGTGTTTTCATCTTCCAGTGGGAATGAGTACTGCCTGTCTCATCGCGGGGTGGTGTGGACGGGGAGATGCCGAGTGGGGCTCGCATTACTGAAGGCACTTGTACAGGGTCGGGCCCCAGGCTGCTTAAGCCGGACTGAGGCAGTCTGATCCACAGATGACGGTTACTGTTGTCCCTGCCCCAGACCTGGCCTCTCCCAGCAGCCCTACCCTACCCAGGAACTGGGCAGAAGCCTTCAGCCTGTCATGGTGGGGGGTGGGATTTTGATCAATAGGTTCCTTCCTTCATCCCCTTCCCTGCTCTTTCCTCCACTTGCCTCCCTACCTCTTTGTCTCAGGCTCTGCTTCTGGGAGTCTGGGCTGCCCTAAGACAGGCTGTCTTGTCCTATCAACCAACATGGAGTTATGTGGTCACTGTGATGGTAGCACGTCACTTATTTCTTCATCTTATTTACTTGGCTTGATACCATTGTGCTCTGACATAACTTTGACCCAGACCTCTGACTTCTGGGTTTACGTGGCACCCAGAACTACAATGACGCCCTTCCTAATCGTGGACAGTGGGTGTTTAAACATCCAACAATGTGGCTCTGGGTCCTGTTTTTCCTATATTTCTAACTATGCACCCTGGGCAGCACCATAACCTCTTCGAGCGTCAGTTTTCTGAGCTGTGAGACAGCGGCAGTGGTCACCATATCCCAAGTCAGCATGTGAGCAGCACTTCATGGCTGCGGAGAGTTATCCCCGACCATGAACATGGCAGGTGGAGATCCTGATTGGCAGTATCGACTGCATCGTGTCCCATCCCTGAGATGTGACCCTGTGTGGGCTCCTCGGCTCCTTTCAGCTTCATTGGTAAAAAATGTCTTTCCAATTCATGAGTTTCATTGAAAATTTAAGTTTGGGGTCACCCAGCCATGTTCCTGCCACGGCTTCAGGTGCAACCTTACCACCAGGTGGTAGTGTGGTCATATGTCCTAAGCAAGGCAATCGGTCCCCCACTTTCCAAAGCTACTAGAAAGGCTTTGTAATGTATCCCATTCCATACTCCTGCTCTCCATGCAGACATAATGAAGTCAGGAAGAATTCTCCAATGAAAACTGTAGACGTGCCAATGTATTTTTTAAAAATGCATTCGCAGAATGACTTAGCAAACTGTTTGAACAACTGTAACCAGACTCTTGGAGCAAAAGCAATAAAACTTGTGATTCTTATTGTGATAAATTATGAAATGAAAAGGTTGGGAGGAAGTTTTTCAGAAGGTTTAGTGCAGGGAACAGATGGAATACAGAATATTTTGTCCTCACCAAAGCAGGAATGTGTTGCTTGTCATTCTTGAAATTCTACTCCATGTGAATCTGGCCTATAGTAGGTGCTCAATAAATGTTAACAGGATCAGTCCATTAATCAATCAGTCAACCCATGCATGCATGAGTGAGTGGTTAAGGACAGCAATGGCAGAACCATTTCCTCTACAGGAAGAACATAAAGAAATGCATCTGAAGTAGACATGTGCTTTGGCTTTTGGGAAATTTGAACAAACAATGTAAATGGGCTTGAAGTGCCCAAAGGTCTATGAGCTTCCTATTCTAGCCGGGCCAGTTTAAGAAGGACATTGTGCTGAGGCAGTTAGGGTTTTGTCAGGCCCCTGAATAAAATCAATCTCTGCTCCATCATGGTGTCAAGGAAGTGAGAAGGTCTTGAAATCATGGTTTCTTTTCTTCCAAGAGACCAGTTTCCCTTGGCCTGTCCCCACTCTCCATTCAGGAATCTTCCCTACATCGATTCACAACTCTATTAATTCCATAGAGAACATCAGAGGCCAGGTTATTGAAAGCACTTCGCTGAAGGCTCTGGGATGACGCAGGGAGATAAACTAAGAGGGAAGGGAGAGCAGATAGATGATTTGTCCCATCTCTGTTATGTGCCTCTCAACTTGAAGCATCATTAGGGTGTCTCCTGCCTATTTTTTGGCAATTGGCAAAGCAGAGACCAGCATTTCTGCACAAGCTGGAAGAACTCTCGGATACATCTAGGCTACTTGAAGTTGAGATTCGAGGGAGCTGGGCTTAAGGGGAGGAAGGACTTCTCTCTCTTGAGTTCGTAGTAGCTGGGAATGCAAACAGTAGAACACCTGCCTCCAGTGGCTTGAATCATGCAAATAACAGAAGTCTGTTGGGTCAATAAGCCTAGGAAACCGTTATGATTCTCTTGGGCGTTCCCTCATGGCCACAAGCTGGTCACTTTCTACATTCCCAGAGGGGGAAGCGGAAAAGAGGCACCAGAAAAGGCTTTGTTAGTTCCAACTGTCCCTTTTCATTGAACCACAAAGTTTCCAAAATTCTCCCAGCAGACTTTCATTTATGTTTCTGAACGCCACAGCTGCAAGGGAGGCTGACAATGTGTGTATTTTGACTTCCTAGCCTCTCTGGTGGGAGGTAGCCAAGAAGGAAGGGGGATAATCTTGGGGCTCTAGTCAATAGTGTCAGCCCACTTTCTACAGCCTGCTTCCAGGTTCCCGTTTCCCACGTGGGGACCTGCATCTCACCTGATAATTTACATCTGGAACGTCCACATATCTGAGAAGACACCTCCCCACACCTTCTGTCACAGGCAGTGGCAGGACAGTAAGACAGAGCTCCGTTCATATAAAAGATGCCCAAAGACAATAGCTGCCTTCTGCTAAGGATTTGTATGCTAGGCCCTTTCCATTTGTTAATTTTTTAAATCCCCAGACAAGGACCCCCTGCAGTGGTTACTGTTAAATCATGCCCATGGTACAGGTGAAGAAAACCAGGGCTCAGAGTTGTTGAGGGACTTGTCAGGCTGAAAAGAGGCACAGTTGGGATTTGAACTTCAGCAGTGCCATGCTCTTCGCTGCTACGGGCCTGTGCTCAGCGGGTTCACTCGGGGCTGCCCTCCCTCCTAGAGGAAGTGGCCAGTGACCGCTCTCCCTCTTCATCACAGATGTGCCTGGAGTCCCTACTCCCCCGCCTCCCACCCCCGGCCATATTTTCAGGGTCTGTTGATGCTATTCTTCTAGGCCGGCAGTAAAATGACATTTATGAGGATTTTTTCCCTTTGAAGTAAGAATGTTTGCGCACTTCACTTTAAAGCAAGGGAAAAAACAAGAGCTCAAGCAGATAAATAACCGCAGCCTTGGAGAAAGGGCATGACGTGCGCGGATGCAGCCTCCACTGTGTCATATCCAGTCATCTAATACGGAAAGATCCTTGTCTCCTTCCAATGACTGTCTTTATTAATCCCTTCCCTCCACTTCTGATCCTTTTACTTACAAAGACACTAGCTAGTTGTTCTCTCTCTCTCTCCTTTCTCTTCCCCATATCTTCTTTGGTGTTGGAGGACATGCTTCCCAGCCAGTTCTTAGGTTGCTAGATGTTTGACCTCAAAGGAGTGACTTCTCTGAATCTCAGTTTCCTCCTCTGTAAATTGGGTACAATAATACCTACCTGCAGTATTGATGAAGGTAGGGGATAAGTCACTCAGGCATGCTGAATTTATTTATTTTAATCTTAGAAATATTTATTTTAGAAACACACAGAACTTAAATGAATATTTTAATCCAAGAGCCTAGAGGAGAAGCAGGGAGCTACAAGTTTATGGGGCACATCTGCATGAACGCCCTTTCCATGACTCTAAGACCTAGAACACCCAGGTTAGATGTAAAAGTATTTAAATTCTCATTTTTTACATATACAATATAAATAGATAAATAATATCACTCTTGGAACAAAAATATTAAAGAAAGCATTGTATACAAGCAAAACTTTTTTTCTTTTTTTTTTTACTTTTAAGTCAAATTATATACTGGAAAAAGACAGAAAAGCCTATACTACAGTTTTTCAGAAGCTGTTTTACCGTAGTACTTTTAAAATTCAGCATGGCTGCAAAGAAATGCTGAATTTAATGAAAAAAAAAAAAAAAGAATGTGCTGTATCCACCCCTTCTAGGTTAAGCTAAGAATCTTACTGGTCTTCCCTTCTACTGGGATATGTCCTACTGTCATATATTATAGATATCCTGTCCTATCATATCCTTTCACTCACCTGTCCATCCATGCATCCACCCATCCATGCATTCATGTATCCATCCATCCATGCATCTGTCTATCATCCATCCATTCTCTATCTATCCACCCATGTATTTATATACCCATCCACCTATCTATGCATCTGTGTATATAATTAGTTGATATGTAATCAAAATATACCACTTATCTAAGGTGACCAGATCATCCCGCTTTTGGCAGGACAGTCCAGATTTTTAATAATTTTTCGTCCCACGGCATTTTAAAAAAGTCCCAATTTTTGGAAAGATTAGTCCAGTGCCTCCTAGATAACCTTTCTGTTCCCAGCTGTTCCCCTTCAGTTCAGTTCTCAACATAGAAGCAAGATTTATTCTATTAAAACAGAATTATGGCATTTTTCTGCCCCAGTGTTTCCCATACCACCCACAGTAAAAGCCAAGTTTCTGTTATGACCCAACACCTTGTAACTCAGATCTCATCTTCTCCTCGTCTCTCTCTGCTGAAGCCATGCTGACCACTTTATTGCCCCTCAAATCCTCCAGGGCACAGTCATGCCTCCAGGACTTTGCCCTTGCTCTTCCTTTGTCTGGCATGATCTCCTGTCAGATGTACACAGTGAGTCCTCACTCCCTTCAGGTCTTTGCTTAAAGGTCCCTCCTCAGGGAGACCTTCTCTGATGGTCCTGTCTAATATTGGCATTTTACTTAGGCACCCACATTTCAGATGTCCCTTGCCCATTCCTTTTCATTCCTCTTTAGCACTTATTGCCATTCAACAGACTACATATTTTTTATTATCTATTTCCTCCACTAGAATATAAGCTCCATGAGGGCAGGAGTTACTGCTTAGAGTTACTGGATAAATGAATGGATGGTGAATAAATGGGGGATGGATGGATGGATGGATGGATGGATGGATAGTGGATGATTGACAAATGAATGGATGGAGAATAGATGGAGGGTGGATGGATGAATAGATGGATAATGGAGAGTTAGATGAACATATTCAGAGGCATACAAATGCTATTTTTTCCTGTGTCTCCCCCCCCCCCACACACACACACATTCCTTTGCTTATATTTCCAGTACCTAGACAGTGCTTGGCACATAACAGGCTCTCAGAAAATATCAAATGAATGTGCGTGCGTGTGTGCATGTGTAACAGCCACTATCACACAATGCTGGAGGAAAGACCATTCCCAAGGGCAGTTTTATAATGTGTATCAAATGTCTTTACAATATGAGTCCACGTGGGGACCCCAATACTAGTTTTTCAAATATATCCTAAGAAAATATTCAGGGATGTGTCTATTTAGTTCTAAAGATGTTCACCCACACATTATTACACTGGTGAAACAAATCAGAAAAGCTGAGAGACAGCCGATATGCCCAACAACAGGGGACCGATTGACTAAACTAAAGGACTCCTGGGTAGCATGAGTGACGCTGCAGGGATCTGATTGGCATAGAAGGTCCTCACCAGAGTACGAAGCACACGCATGCCCACAAATGCACCTAGAGGACAGACCAGTGAGCACAATGTTAGCCACCTGCCTTGAGGAACATGTGTAATTGTTATCTATTTGTGTTGGTTTTGTCATTTTAAACATAAGGTTTTTGAAAAGAAAGTTGAAATAATAGGACCATTTTTTTTAAAAAAATGATCTCAGGTGAATAGGGATCAAACTAGATCTGCAAAGCTTCTTAGAAAGAGATGGTAACAGACGTCAAAGGCTGAAGTGTTTGTCTGTTGCTCCTCGTCCAATCCCATCTACTCAGCCACTGTCCTTCCTCCTGCTTGATCATGTATGTGTCTCCAGAGGTTCAAGTGAAGAAGATAGTGAAGGCGATTTATGTAGTTCACTCACTCAGACAATCAACTCTGGGTGTGGGTGGCGGACACA
Source organism: Pipistrellus hanaki (assembly GCF_964339955.1). Taxonomy (NCBI): domain Eukaryota; kingdom Metazoa; phylum Chordata; class Mammalia; order Chiroptera; family Vespertilionidae; genus Pipistrellus; species Pipistrellus hanaki. The sequence continues at coordinate 19,076,769 of NC_140521.1, read as the reverse complement.
TTATTGGGGCTTGTTTGACCATCAGTGACAGGTTGGGGTTTTCCATGGATACCATTCACCTCAGGACCCACCCTGTCTTTGCTGGGCTGGCACAGGCTTCCAGGAGCCCCTGGGCAGTGAATGGTGCATAAAGCCAAACATTGATGCCTACCCTTCCCCGTATTTCGAGTCCTCAATGAAACTTCCATTTTGAACTCCATTGAGTGGCAATGGGGAGGGTATAGTGCAGGGATCAGCAAATGTCTTCCGTTAGAGGGCCAGGTAGTAAATGTTTTCTACTTTGCAGGTCATAGGTCAGCTGTATCAGTGCAGCAAAAGCAGCCACAGACAGGCATGACTGAATTCCAGTCAAATTTTACCCATTCTGAACTAGGAATTTCATGATTTTCATATCACAAGCTCTTCTTCTGTTTCCCCCCCCCCCCAACCATTTCAAATGTAAAACCAGCCCTGACAGGTGTGGTCCAGTGGTTAGAACATTGGCCTGAGTACCAAAGGGTCATGGATTTAATTTCCGATTCTTGGACAAGGGCCAGCCCGTACCTGGATTGCAGGTTTGATCCCCAGTCATGTTGCAATTGGGAGACAACCACTCAATGTATCTCTCTCACATCGATATTTCTCTCTCCACCCCCCCACTCCCTCCCTCCCTTCCACTCTTTCTAAAAATCAATGGGAAAAATATCCTCAGGTGAGGATTAAAAATAATAATTTGAAAATGTAAAAGCATTCTTAGCTCGTGGGCCCCACGAAAATGGTGAGACAGACTGGGTCCATGGGCACAGTTTGCTGACCTTTGATGCAAGGAATAGAACAAAGATTTCTACTATTGCAATTCTTCTTCTTTTAATGATGTGGAAATATTGATTTTTTTTTCTTTTACTTAAATAACTACGTGCTTTTGATAACACAGAGTACCAGATGCCACGAAAATGTAGATTTTTCTGATGCACAATATGTAATTTTAAAACTGCCTAAGATGTCGTGTCAGATCAATTGATAACGGCAATGTATAAAACATATGAAACTAATTCCAGGAAATACCGTATATTTATGTCCTTGGGTCTGAATTTCTGAGCTCTCTGTGTTTAGGGATGGAATTTGGTTTATTCAAGAAGTAGCAGGTTATATATCTTGATGGCCATATTAGCTCAATATTTCCTTTCCCTGCTGGAGCAGGTAAGCCTCACACACTGTTTTAGTTTCCAGAAATTACATTTGCTTATCGCTATGAAATGGAATTTCATTTGAAGCCAGTTATTAATGTCTAAAATGCACTTCCAGGAAATAATTTTGAACATTTTATTTATTAAAAAGAAGTCGATGTTTGTTCAAAGGCACTGATGTAATTTACAGAGTTCAGTATCAGATATTTTACGAGGTAATAGAAAGAGGCCATTTTCTGAGACCTGCATTGCCTAATTGTACTGCGTTACATTCAATGTCAGAGTGAGGTGCTCTGTTGTATTTGGCTTTTATGCTCCTACCCTGTAAGTTTATGAAAGAAGCAAGCAAACAAACAACAAGCTTCCACTTTCCCCAACCAGGAATCCTTCAGATGGATGGATTTGTTATTGTGAAACATCCCCAAAGGTAAACAAACACTTGTTTACCTGTTTCATAATAACAAATCCTGTTTTGTAATAACTTTTCATGCCTCCTCTTTATGAAAAAAGAAGAAATTTGGGAATTTGGGAACCTATAAAAAATATTTCATGTTTACCGCTACAACAGACGATGTCAGTACTCTACAAACACCCCCTGAAAACCCACTCTTCTGTATTCATTCTTATGGCACCAACTCGAAGCACCCTCCACTGTCCACCTGAGGGCTCTCCTTGGCCTCAGGGAGGAGCGTGCTAGAAATATTGGGATCGAATGCCCAGGAGCTCCACCAGTGATAGTGGGTGTTGGAGAAGAAACACCCAGCTTCTTCACCCTCCACAGGCTTAGCTCTGAAGCATATTCTGTATGCAGTCTCCAGAGCTCCCCATTGGATTGAGTTCCCCATTGTCCCCCATGAGGATCTGCTCCACATGCTGTGTATCAGTTATCCATTGCTGCATAACAAATGACCCCAAAACTCAGTGGCTTAATGCAATCAGTGTCTAGCATGTCATTGTTGTTGTGGACAGTATTTTAGACATGGCTTAGTGGATCTAGCTCAAGTTCTCTGAGGAGGGTGCCATCAAGATGTTATCCAGGGCTGTAGTCATCTGAGGGCATGGCTGGAACTGGAAGCTCCAGGCTGACCCCCAGGGTTGGGGCAGAAAGCCTCAGTTGCTCACCACATGGGCTTCTCCAGAGGAAAGCTTGGTTGACTCCTGCCATGGTTGCTGGATTCCACTGGGAACAGTGGACCTCGAGGAACAGAGACCAATATGGAAGCTTTGGTGTCTTTTATGAACTATTCTTAGAAGTTACACAGGATCCCACGGACACTCTCGCTTTCTTCTCTCTGTTAGAAGTGACTCACTGAATTCTGCCCATACTCAAGGGCAGGAGAGCCGGGCTTCAATGCATGTCCCTGAAATTAGTGCCATTCCCTTTGCCATCTCTTCTCTGCTGGTGCTTCCTGGGGTCACCTAGAAAAACCATCCTTAGTTCGGGTCTACTTTGAGGAAACCTAACCCAAGACAGCTACCAGCACCCCTTCCAACAGCAACAGCAGAAACTACTATTTCTTGAGTCCTTACTATGTCCCAGCACTGAATGATACTTTTTAAAAAGCCTTTATCACTTTTAAATTTTTGATATCTTTAAAATGTTTTAGTTTTTTGTTTTTGGACTTTTTTTGTTTTGTTTTGTTTTGTTTTGTTTTTAGAGAAAGCGGAAGGGAGAGGGAGAAAAAAACAGAAACATCAGTGAGAGAGAAACATTGACCAGCTGCCTCTGGCACACACCCTACTGGGGATCAAGACTGCAACCCCAGCATATGCACCGACTGGGAATCCAACCACTTCTTGGTGCAATGGGTTGACACTCAACCACTGAGCCACACTAGCCAGGCAAAAAAAGCCCTTTATTTCTCACTATAATATAGTATTTTTGTATATTTTCTACATGATTAAACTCACCCTGATTAAGTAACATTGTTACTCAAGGTCATTCTGATGACATTGGCTTTTATTCAAGTATTCAACCAACTGTCGCTCACTGCTCAGGGAACTGCGGCTAAAATAGTGAATCCTGCAGATAAAATCCTTTATACAAATGTTGTTCCCGCCCCCCAGGTACTTATCCTCTGGGGACAATAAGGTTATCACACAAATAAACCAACATTATCAGTTATAATAAGGTTATTATGAGAGAGAAGAATCTAGTCTGTGAGAGGAGCGGACCAGCAGACCTACTTCAGCAGGGACCGATGCCTGAGGGGTGGCAGGGATCCAGCTGTTGAAGAGGAGCAAGAAAAGCATTCTAGAAAGAGGGAACCACACCTTCGCTAAGCACCAGCCTCTGCAGCCTCCCTCTGGTCCCCTGAGGCCTGCCAGGTCACGGGGTCCCTAGGAGAATGGATGCCGGGGGAGGTCTCTGAGGCTCATCTGAGATGGTCCTTCCCACACCTCATCACCCAGCCTGTCACTGGGACAGAGCGACCTACCCCCCAACCCAGGGGGACATCTTGGATGCAGAAGACAGTCAGGGTGGGGACATGAACACTCTGAGGGCAGAAGCTGCTCCCGTGGGACAGGATGGAACGGCAGCTTCAAAGCCCGATCGTGCACCCCATGTTCTAGACACCGTCACAGATGCACGTGTGGGAATCCTTATAACTGCTCCCCACGAAGCTCTTATGTCTCTCTTTTCAAGGGGAAAAAAAGTGGCAGCTCAGAGAGCTTACTCCACTCAACCACCGTCACACAGGAGACAAGCTAACTGAGTCTGGAGCATTTACCATTTCTGCGCTGTGGCCCGATGTTCTCCTTAGAACGTGACAACAGCTGTCCACAGAAACTAGCCATCTGTCTCCCCTCCCAGCCTGGGACATTCTTGTCCTCTCTATCACTCAGGGTAGAGCAGCAACGGAAACTCCAAAATGTCTGCCTTAACCCAAAACAAATCTCCTTCTTGCTGATTTCCGGGCAGGGTGGCTGCAAGGAATGACTCCACATGGCCATTTGGGCCCAGGGGCCTTCTGCCTTGGACTCCGCCTCCTTTTATGCCTGAGCATCCTCTCCGTGAAGAAGAGAACTAGGACGCTGGGGGAGTGTGTGAGGAGCCTGCGAGAGAGGTGTTTATAAGGACAGCCAGGCTCAGTTTCCAGGTTCAATCACACCCCCCACCCCCAAGCTTAAGAGAGTCTGGGAAATGCAATCTGGTTGGGTGCTGGGAGGAAGAGCAAGGGGATTGGAGGAACAGCCAGCCAGTCTGCTGCATCTTCTAACCATTCCCTAAAGAAATGGCCATAAGTAAAAGTCACCTTTATTGTTGCACTTTTCCATTCTGCCTTATTTTCATCTTAAAACATTTGGAGTCAATAATAGGAGCAAATGCCCATGGCCCGGGTCCTGGTCCCGCTGGGAACCCACTTACACCTCGCAGCGGCCCTATTAGGGATGAAGAAAGGGAGGCTCAGAGAGGTTCGGTCACTTGCTCAAGTCACACAGCTCATCAGAGGTGGTGCTGGGATCGAACCCAGGCTGCCCAGCTCCAGAGACCACGGTGCCTCTGAGAGGAAGATGCGTGCCATTACCATTTTGCAGGCAGGGACCCGGAGCCCAGAGGATTTGAGTTTCTTGCTCATGAGCTCACAGCCAGAGATGGATATGAACCCAGAGCCCGTGTCCTTTCCAAGCCAAGCCTGGGGGTGACACTCAGGACAGGACTGACCTTGTTTTGATCCTCCTTTAGATGAGCGAATGGAACCGTGCTGTCCAGTGTGATAAAAATCTCGGAAGCCACTGGAGCTAGAGGGGGTTCTTCCCAGGCCCCCCCTTCCCTTCCCTAATGAGCCAGGAGACGCCGGCAGGACGGCGGCCGCCGACGCGGCAGCCAGTGGACAATTAGCAGAGAGGGCTGTCCTGCACGGGCTGGGCCCTGCATCAGGGCCCTAAGTGTCTGCTTATTAAATCACAGCTCCGCCTGGAGCCTGCTCAGCCCCCTCCTCCCATCCCTGGGACGCCAAACACAGCCTTTGCAAGGCAGCCCCCTGGGATGCCGCTCAGCTCAGCCCACAGCATCCGGGGTAAACACAAGCAGAGAAAGGCAGGAAGACATTCCGGCCCAGCACAAAGGCCCCGGCATCATTGGCAGGACGGGTGGGCACATTCCTCTCCTGGACAACAAAGGGATCTGGAGCACCTCCCGTGCCGGCGCTGGTCGAGCCGTCAGCCCTCTGAGCCTCAGGGTCCTCCCCTGGGCAATGGGGACGGCTCCAGTGTCTGGCCCACCAGCGTTCGGAAACGATGCACAGAAAGGGCTTAGCACCTTGCCTGGCAGAGGCACTAAGGGCCTGCCAGTGTTAGCAGCTGCTCTGATTAAAAGGCATATCCTGCCCTGGCCAGTGTGACTCAGTGGTTAGAGCATGGCCTATGCACTGAAGGGTTGTGGGTTCCATTCCCAGTCAAGAGCATGCACCTGGGTTGCAGGTTTGCTCCCCACCCCCTGTGGTGGCGCATTCAAGAGGAAACTAATAGATGTGTCTCTCTCACATTGATGCTTCTCTCCCCCTTCCTGCCACTCCCTCTCTCTCTCTGTAAAGTAATTGGGGGAAATCCTTGGATAAGGGTTAACCAAAAAAATCAAAATGCAGGTTCCTGGTCCCAGTCCTACACCCACTGAGTTGGGGACTAGGGCCAAGTAACCTGCATTTACAGATTCCACAGCTGGACTGGATACACCGGACAAGGTGGAAAGCTAACGCTGTGAGCAGAAGTCAACACACCTTCACTCTCCAGGCCCAGAGAGCAGCTCTGCCTTGATGGGCACAGGGTCCCAGCTTCTCTCTTTGCTGTTGCCATAGATAATATGCCACTGAATGAGCTAGACTGTATTCCAATACAACTTTATTTGTAAACACCACATTTTAAATTTCACACCATTCGCCCAGGTCATGAAATATTTTTCTCTTCCACTTTGTTTCTGAACCATTTAACATATGAAAGTCCTCACGAGTCATATGAAAATGGGCAGCATGTCAGATTTGGCCCCCTGGTCACAGTTTGCCACCCTCTGCTCTGGAACAGCAGTATGGCTTAGCAATATAATGTGAGCCATGTAGGCAATTAGTTTTCTAGAAGCATCCTGGCTGCTGTGGCTCTGTCCTTGCCCTGGTAGGACCCAGTATCACACCTTCCCACTTCCTGAGGCCTCCTGCTGCCCGATCCTGATTCTCCCTCAGTAAATTCTCTCTTTAGCTTCAACCTACTTGTGCCCCCTGGCTGTCACTGAAGTCTGGTTCTTTCTTTGAATCTTGCTTCCCCTGCCCTTGTCAAAGGATGGGGCTTTCTCTCCCCTCCCTGCTTACTGCTGGGCCTAGGGGGGAGGGGGTGTCGGCTGGATGACCATCGTCCCTGCTTTGTCCTGAAATCTTCCCCCATTGAAGCTCACGCCATGGGTCTCCCTCACGCTTCATGGTCCTGGTTGCTGCCACTTACCCTTCAAGTCCCTCCCCTCATGCCAGGGAGGTCCTGGTTCATGCGTGCACACTTCAGTGCCCTTCCTTGCCAATCCTCAATGCCCTCGGGATCCATAGACAGTGCCCACACCCACTGCTCAGCCCCCATCCCGCCCCACTACTCCCACTCATACTCATGCCCCAATGTTGCTCTGACCCGAAAATGCAATTCCCATAATCTCAATTTCTGACTACTGCCCGTCTTTCCAGCATCTACCCTCTGCAGTGCCACCTCCCAATGCCTGATGCCACAGGAATCCACGGGGGCTTCCCGTCTCTTGCCTCTAGTTCCTCACCTCCCACGGCAGCCAGCTGTGATTCTAAGAGGTGGCATTAAGCCCCTGGCTTACAACCAGGCAGTGCGTGCCCTCTGGCCCTCCCTCATATATGCCTGGGAGAGCCTGGCCCAGCCAACCACACAGAGAACACTGAAGGGTGAGTGATCTGTCCGCATGGCCCGGCTACAGAATCCAGCGGCTGTCACCTGCCAGTCAGGTTGCTGAGGATAGTCTGTAAATGTGCTTCACGTCTACAATCCATTGCCTTTAAGTAAAGGACCCTCCCCCTATCATGTGAGTGGGTCTCGTCTAATCAGTTGAAAGTTTTTAAGAGGAAAGACAGACTTCCCTGAAGAAGAAGACATTTTGCCTCAAGACTGCCGGGGGTTTCAGCCTTGCCAGCTGCCATGATCAGGTGACCAGTTCCTTAAACAGATCTCCTATTGGTCCTGTGTTTCTAAAGGGCCCTGGCCGATACAGCAACCCTCTACCATGCCGACTTTCTCACTTCGCTGTCAGCAAGCCCAGCAATCCTTCCTGGTACTCCTGCCTCTCCTTTCCCGCTGTCCCTGTCTGCAGTCTCCAGCAGCTCCTAACCTGTCCACCCCAGACAAAATAACCCCTCCACTGCTATGGAGGTCACTGAGTTTGGGGATTGCTTGTTACAGCAGCTGGCCTGTGCTGACTGATACAGGATTTATCGTAAATGGCGTAGAATGGGGACTGAGAAACTGTGGCCTATTGTTACAGTGGTCATTGCAGTTCTTGGAGCCTTTCTCAAGGGTTGAGCATGTGAGTTTTGGGGGAGCGTGGGGAAACTAGGCCTCAACAGAGCATTTTCAAGCTGGCCAGTTAAATACCTGCAGTTGAGAATGGACGTCTGTCTGTGTTTGCAGAGGCTGGGGGTGGGTGGTGGAGGGCCACTGCCCACAGTGACCTCCCCAGGCAAGGCGGCAGGAAGCCGGAGACAGGCATCAGCCCGGCATCCTCCAATTAGCCGCCATCCCTGACCCCATCAGCGCTGGAGGAAGTGCCGGCGCTTTCCGGCACTCAGGCCCACCTGCCTGAAGGGCTGGCGGGCTCAGCAGCTGGGCGGTGACACCTGAAGGTCCTGGCCTAACAGAGCCCTGCTTATTCCAGAGAGCCAGGGGTTAGTGGGAGGGGGCGGGCGGCGGGGAGGAAGTGTCAGGGAGCAATCACGGGGGCCAGGCTGACCTCTGGGCCCAGCCTCTGGGGCAGACCTGCCACGTGTGGGCCAGGCCAGGCCTGTTTTCTTAGCGGTGTGGGGAAGGGACTGCTCTAGTGCTGGAAAGCCTCCGCTTCCAGGAGCTGCAGCCTGTCCCTGCCATCGGGGAAGAGTGCGGGCTGGCTTTTATTGGGGTGGGGAGGCTTAGATGATGCCTGCAGTCCCCAATTGCGCACAAGGCCACTGGTCACCTAGAATGGCCTGTGATTCTCCCCACTGCTGATGGGCATCGTGGACGTGTTTGCAGAGCACGCAGCAAGGCCTGGAGTGGCGCAGTGTCCTGTGGGCATGTCTCACTCAAGCCTCAGGACACCACTCCTCTCCCCATTGTGTGGATATGCAGATGGAGGCACAGGCGCCCTGCCCCTGGGGAGAATGCAGACAGAATGCTGCCTCTGCTGTGGGTCTGGTGTCCACATCTCCCTAAGGGAGCAGGACCAGTGAAGGAAGACAGCTGCTGCGGGCACCCAGGTGAAAGAGGGCAGTCCTCTAAGCTGGAGAGATGGGGCCTCGGGCCGGGCAAGCAGAGTGAGTCTGCTCGGCACCCACCTGGGCAGGACCTGGTGGTGGGTCCAGTGAGGGGAAGGGCGGGGAAAACAGACCATTCAAGGAACTCCAGGTTTCTCAACTCCTTGTGTATTCAGTCAAGAAACCATCACTGAGTCCTGTTCTTCCAGATCTCGAGGATAATGAGCTAGAAGGGGAGTGTGTTTCAAAGGTATTCTTTGACACAGAAACTAAGAAAGGGCAAAAGAGGCAAAGCAGAAAGTGAAAGTTCTAGTCAACAAATCGTCCCAAAACATCCTGGAAAAAAGGGATTAAAAGAAGCTACATTTGTGCTTGTTCAGATGCCTGGAATCTGAACAATATGAGCCCAGGTTGGTCCCATATTGCTGTGTGATGTTAGTCAAGTCACTGACCTCTCTGAGCCTTAGCTTCAGAAGCAAGCCTTCCTTTCACTTAGAAGTGAGCAAGGTGGGAGCCCCAGGTGTCTCCAAAGGGTGGGGCAAGTATCTAGATGACTTAAAAACATATACTTTTTAGTTTTATGAATATATATATATATAGTAATAAATTATATGGGTAATATATATACACTAATGAATTTTTTAGGAAAAAAAAGAAAAGAAAAAGTAAACCTGGCATTGTGATTTCCCGGAAGCTATTGATGAAAGTGAGACTAAGGAAAGAGGTATGACTTATGGGCCAGGTAGACAAACATTGTGAAGACGGCCGAGTGGATACCCACGTGTTCGGCATCTTCGGACGCACAGAGGGTGCAATAGCAATGCTGGCTGATGATGTCTTCGGAGAAGGAGCCTCCCCCCCTCCCCTCAGCCTTTACAAGTTTATGAAGACTGCTCTACCCCCATCAGAGCTCTGGGCAGGTCCCCGAAGAAGATTAAAAGAGATGAATATTTCATGGCCTTGCCGTACAGCTGCCGAGGACCTGTTGTGGGTCTGGCGCCCACATCTAGTTAAGGAAGGGGCCGGCGGAGGGCGGGGGAGGAAGGGCCCGGAGACCCAGCCATTGATCCGCTGGGCCCAATCTGCGCCGATAGACGCTCTGCTCCCAGCTCCCAAGCCAAAGGCAGCGAGTAATGGGCTTTAAGAGGCCAGTGGCAGCCTGGTCACCCAGCCCCCCTGGGGCCCAGGAGGCTCCACCAGGCCCCCAAAGGCCCATTTCCCCGTCTCCAGCTGTGGCCTCCTCTGGCCTCCGGTGCCAACCCAGGCGCAGTCGTCCTCAAGGAGCTGAACTCAGTGGTTCTGACGCCTCCGACTCATCACCCCATTAAGGCCTGACGCCGAGCTCCCTCCAGGAGGGATTCCAGATGACAGGAGGGCCAGGCGCCTGCCGTCCGGGGGAGGCTGAGGAGTGGGCGAGGACCCAGGTAGTGACCCCTGGAGCCCACTGGGACACCATGGAATTCTCCCTTCCATCTGCTGCTTGGATGACGAGGCTGGGGGAGGGGCCATGCCCACTGGCGAGGCTAAAATGGGCATTTATTGCCCAGCTGTTCCTGCCCAGAGCTGCTCAGGCCACTTAACCCCACTCCCTTCAATAGAGATGTTTTGGATGCTTCCCAGGGTCTCGGTGTAGCAGAGAGAAAAAATAATCCAGGCTAAAGATTATCCTGCAACAATGAAAAGCAAGCAGAGGCATCCAAGAGGGAGACCAGGGTAACAGTGTCTAGGTGCTGCTGTAACGATTGCTCCAAACTTGGTGGCTTAAAACCACACGCATTTGTTATTATACGTTCTGCAGGATGGAAGTCCAAAACGGGCTTCGTGGACAAAAATCATGTTGTCGGGCGGGCTGCGTCCCTCCTGGAGGCTCTAGGGGAGAATCTAGGGGAGAATCCACGCCATCCCAGCTCCCAGAGGCTGTCCACACCCCGGGCCTGTGGCCCTCTCCTCCCTCCTCAAAGCTGGCAGCATAGAAGCTTCAAACATCTCCGACGCCGCTTCTCTCATCATACCGCCTATGACTCAGTCAAGGCCTCTTGTGATCATGTCAGGATAATCCAGGATAATCTCCTCACCTCAAGGTCCTTAACATAATCGCATCTGCCAGGCCCTTTGCCAGGTCCCTATGTCACATAACATACTGACATGTTGCAAGGATTTGTGTGTGTGTGTGTGTGTGTGTGTGTGTGTGTGTGTGTGTATGTGTGTGTGTGTGTGTGTGTGTGTGTGTGTTGGGGGGGGGGGGGGGTAGGGAATCATCTGCCTTTCCCAAGCAGTCTTGGACAGACTCTCTAGGTACCAGCCTTGACTTTTTACTTGCTAACTCCATGAACTTGAGAAAGAACTTCATTGTTCTGAGGTTCAGCTTCCTGTGCCAAGCAGGGGCTGCAAGGGGTGGCTTGTTGGGCCAGTAGCAGATGAAACAGTCCATGTGAAAGCCTTGGCATTTGCCACTCAACGAATAGTTCATATTGGTGGGCATTGGTAACTCAGGCTCAGCAAAATGGCCGCTCCCTGCTCTGGGGCGGAGATGCTGGTTCCTGGTCTGGTTAAGTGAGCTTTCTCCTCTTCAAACATTAGCCATGCCAGCTCTTGTCCATGAAGGCCAGTAGAGGTCATGGCCATCGCTTGGGCGGAAAGGCACTTAGGGATCTGGTGGCTAGCACTGTTGCCAGCTCCTCCCTCTCCCTCCCCTAAGCCCTCAGTGGCAATTGGAAACCACAGGGCCAGAGAGGCATGACTTTTCTGAGGCTCAGCTTTCTCATCTATAAAATGGGTAGAACACAGGCTCCCTGCAGGACTGTGTGGGGAGCCAGCAGTGAACCCTGTGTGACCCAGTGCCTGGCAGAGAGTGAGCAGGTAATGCCTGGGCGTGGGCACAGCGGTGCTTTTCCCAGATCCCGCCCTCTGATCTGATTCCAGCTCGCTGCCTGGGAGCTTTCCTGAGGCCTGGAGTGGATAGATGGGCTGTGGATGCTGCAGGCAGAGCTCAGGGAACCGCAAATCTGGCTTTCTCCTCCTGAACTCCAGCAGGACTTGTTCCGACGTCCCCGAAAGCCAGTTTCCTCCAGAAGCCACCCCAGCTTCCTGCCCTGGCCCATGGATGCCACACCTCCGCGGCCATGAACCTGGGACGGAGAAAGAACAGGCTGGAAAAGAAAAGAGCTCATCTTCCCCGAGGAGAGGGGAAGGGTCTCTCACTCAGCCCTAGAGGAGGGAGGGACATGAATGGAAATGAGCCCCAAGGTCCTTTGCCATCCTACCTCAAAAATGTCCTTGAGTCCCTACCTCCCAGGCCTTGGACTGGGAAGCTGGCTGCCTGCGTGCAGATCTCTGTTCTGGATCCTTGGGCTGTGTGTCCTTGGGCAAATAGCATCCCCTCTCTGAGTCTACGTTTCCTGGTTGCAAAGGTTGCAATGGGTTGCGAAGATTTCCTGGGATAATGACTGTAAAGGCTTAGCTCAGAGTCTGGTCTCAATCATGTATGCTCAATATTGATAAGCAATTAATTATTATTTGCTAGCAATTAACTTTATGATTAGTCATTAATCAGAGGGAACATAAAAAAGAAAAATGACTGAACTGTGCTTAGTGGTAAAGTCTTGTGTATGGAGAGCAGACATCCCAAACTGCATAGAGAGGAAGGAAGCCACTCCCATCTTTTGCCATTCCCTCCTCTCCCAGAATCTCCAGAATCTTCAAGTTGTAGGTGATTGCCTCGCACTATTTCATTTAATACTCAATCTTCACTGGCCAACGAGGCACAGAAGAAGCCTGGGCTCACCCCGCTCCTGCTGATCTTGCCGGACCCCAGCCTTAGGCTTCTCTGTGTTGAGGGGAGCGAGTGGCCATTTGTGTGCTTGTCCCCTGGCCACAGCTCTGTTCTGTGTCCACGGGACTCCTGACTCCTTGGTCCTCCAAGGCATTACAGGATAGTGCCAAGGAAGAGAGGAAAATAAGAATGGGACAGCCTGTAAGTTATCGGCATAACATCACCCATTTAATGTTAATTAGTGTTTTTAACAGCCCGTTGCTGTGCCATTAACTCACAATAGCGGTCTTGGGGGCATGCCAGCTAGCTCCAGCCCACTGACTTGGGCAGCCAGTCAGTGCTGGGTGTGCAAAGTGGACTCAGATTGCAGACTGATTGCACGCTGGCATCGCCTGAGCTGGGTGCAGGCCGCCGGGGTGGTGGGGAGGAGAGGGTGCCGGAGGAGCCAGACACTTCACTAAGTGGATATTTATAGCTGGGCTCTTGGAATAAGTGATCCACGGAGAGCACAGGAGGGGTGAGGTTGCTGGAGGTTGGCCAAGCCTGGGGTGCTGGTTCCTGCCAAGCTGAAACCTCCGTGGCTTGGTCCACCCTGGGATTCTGGCTGCCCAGAGGCGGGGAAGAGGGGGGAAGCTGTTGGGGCATCACGTGGTGGCAGTTTCACGGGTCTGCTCTTACACTCCTAAGTGTGAACCTTGAATCAGTCGCTTATTCTCTCTGTGGCTTTGTTTTCCTCTGCGTTAAAATGGCACAGCAGTCCAGTACATAGTAATCATCAGAAACACAGACTCCCTGTCTTTGTCTTCACCAGCTGGAGTGGCCTACCGCCAAAATGTTCTGCCATGATCCCAGATCTGGTCTCCATACCCTGTGTGGTTCCCCCTCATACGGAATGGGTGACCTGGATCACCAACGGGATATTGTGGAAATGACATGGTGGCTGCTGGGACTGGGTCCCCAACGACACTGTGGCTTCCACCTTGCCTTCTGTCAGATGACTGGCTCTGGGGGCGAGTCAGCTGCCATATTATGAAGGTAACGGAGAGGTCCCCTGCCAGGGACTGAGGCCTCCTGCCCCTTGCCAGGATCCCCTCGCCAACCATGGGAGTGGACCACCTCAGAGGCTGGTCCTCCAGCCCCAGTCCAACTCTCTGATGAATGTGGCCCCAGCTGATGTTTTGACTGAAATTTCATGAAAAGCCCTGAGCCAGAGCCACTCAGCTAAGCCACTCCCTGGATTGGGTGAGATCTTGGGAGGCTGTTATGCTAAGTCACTAAGTCTTGGGTTAGCTACCATGCCCCAGTGGATACCTCACCAACATGCTGTTAGCTCAGCCCCGTGCCTGGCACGTGGGAGACAGCTGAAAAATAGCTGTGCTTGGATGGAGGGTGCTATTTCATAAGGCTGGTTTGCCAGTAAAATGAGATAATTCTCCAAAGTCCTTAGTATAGTCCTGGTACAGACCAATAAATGGCTCCCATGGCATCACCACTATCTCCACCACCTTTATTATTATCAGCCTGTTTAAGGCTGGAGATGGGCAGGGACTTTGGGTATAGGGCTCCCAGATAGCAATGTCTGAAGAGGAAGAATAAAGGGAGATTTTTAAAAATCTAGACATCCTTTTTCTCTCTAGAAGCTCTTGTCCAGTTTTGGATGGGCAGCGGGCACTTGGTGGCTGCTTGATTATGCCCAGATGCCAAAGCTCCCCCCCCACCCCCCCAGGAGCATCCCATCCGGGCAGCCTGGACCCACAGGAGAGCCGGGCTGTGACGTGATGATCCCGTCGCTCCAAGAAAGAGTTAAACCCTTTGGGAAGCAGCGTCCCCGCCTTCCCAGGCAAATGCAGATGGGGTTGACCTGGCTCCAAGGGTTAATACTATTTGGTTTTCCAGGACTATTTGTTATATCAGGTTAGCGCAGGCAGAAGGGCAAGGGGCTCAGCGGCGCCTTCGCCACCCCCTTCTCTCCCTTCCCCCTGTCGCCTCCATTTGCAGTCTCACTGCCTCCTTTAATCCGATGACCCCAGACGCCCAGGGCTCCTTGGGATTTTCCTGCGGGTGCCCTTAGACACCAGCAGCGACGCCAGGCCAGCAGTCTCCTCCCTGCCCTGGGAGGGAGGCGCAAGCTAACAGGCACTCTGAGCAGAGAAACATCCACTGCAATTTGTGCTGCGGTTTCTCTGGACAGAGCAGATCAAGAGCAGGGTCCTTTGTCTTCCTGAGCACTTGTCTTCCTTCTTCACCCTCCCTCATCTTTTCCTCCATCCAGTCCCGGTTTTTCTTTCCAGCTCCCTTATTTGGCTGTGTGCAGATGGTCAGTCCTTCACTCCCTCTCTCTTCCTCCTCCTTTTCATTTATCTTGAAAAATTCTATCGTGACCCCGGCACCATCCTGGGCAAATTAGAACGTGACTCCCAGAGAGTTCTTACACCCCTCGGAGCCCCAGTTGCTTGGTTAGGAAGCAGAGTTAGCAATCCCAACCCCACGGACTCATTGTGGAGAGTCAACCAGAAAGCACACGCCACGTTAGGGTTCGGTATACAGTGGGTGCCCAATAAATGTTAGCCTTTCCATGTCCATAACCCTTTCTTCTTCCTTTTCCTCTTTTAGTTGCATTAAAAAAAAACAAAAAAACTTTCTTTTACATTTCTGAAAGATTCTCTAATTGGTGGAAATTCTCCATGCAAAGAGCATGGTGGTGTGATGACAAGGACCTGACTTATCGCTTAGTAGTGTGTTACCTTGGGCAGGTCACTGAAATTCTCCAAACTTCACTTTCCTCCTCTACAAAGTGGGGATGAGTTCCTCCTCCCTGGGCACTGGGGAGTGTTAAATGAGATAGTGCGAGGTAGTCACCTATCACAGAGCTGAATGGCCATTATCTAGTCTCTTCCTGCCATTCACTACTCTCAAGCCAGGCCTGTCTCCACTGCCACACAATACACCATCGTGTTCATATAGACAGCTTAGCTTGTTAGTGTGAATCCCTTTGCTGAGCCATTTAGCCTTCCATCCACCCACCTACCTGTCCATCCCTCCATCTCTCCATCCATCCATTCATCCAACCATTATCCACCATCTAGCCATCATCCATCCATGCATCCATCCACCCACCCATTCATTTATTCAGAGTTGTTGCATAACAAATAGTATTGTCCTAAATCATGCCTTAGCATAAAATTCTATCTGATAACTCTAGTTATCAAAGAAAACTTCAGAAATATCTGTTTTCTATCCAGTCAACCACAGAATAAAGAGGTGATCCCTCCTCATATAGATTTTGTGGAATTCTTACCATAAACTAGGCAGTATGCTAACAATTAAGTGGATGATCTTACCTAACTCTGTGGGGTTGGTACTATTACTGTTCCCATTTTATAGACGAGGAAGCTGAGTTTCAGAGACACCTTGGCTAAAAAACAGCAATTAGGACAGTGAAGCTCAGATAGAAACCCAGGCTTTATCACCAAAATGTGCCCTGCGTGCAGTGGGAGGCTCCTTACCTGATAAGTGGTGGCCAAAGGGACATCGGAGAAAAAATACAAATAGGGCTTGTGGTCTTGTCTCTTCTTTGGTCAGTTATGCATTTCCTCTTTCAGATTTTATCATGAGCAGCAGAGAGGGTTTGGCAGCTCAAACGTTTAATACCTAAAATTATAGATTTTTTTTTTTTGAAGAACCTGAATCTAGTGCCCTTTAAACCGAGTCCTTCGGAGCCTGAGGATTCCCTGAGTTTCTTCGGAGGCTTCCCGCGGACATGACCGGAGGTCACCATTTCAACTTCTATGTTAAACAGATCTGACTTCATGTCCAGGCCTGGCCGGTGCTAATCACATGACCCTGTGGAAGGGGCTTTCCTCCTTGGAGACTGCTCCCGGTCTGTAAATGGGAAGTGGAAATAATACCTCGGTCATTAGTTTACTCTCAGAGTCAAATGGAAAAAAAAAGCATCTAGAATGTTAGGTAGAGTGCCTGGGCACTCAGAAATATTAGCTATCGTCATATTGTCATTAGCATCATCATCACCATTATCATCTTCATCATCACCACATCACCATCACCATCATATACCATCATCATCATCACCATCACCATCATATCACCATCACCATCAAATACCATCATCATCACCATCACCATCATATCACCATCACCATCATATACCATCTTCATCATCACCATCACCATCATATCACCATCAGTCGCCACCATCACCATCACCACTATCATCACCACCATCATCCTCACTATTACTGTCATCACCATCAATCACCAACACCACCATCATCATCACCATCACCATCACTACCACTATGATCATCACCATTACCATTATTCATGGCACCATAGAGGTTCTATGACCAAATCGCAGTGAAACTAAAGAAATAGTTTGAAAACCAGAGACCTAATCTAACCTGGGTAAGAAGCCTCAAGCTAGGGTTGAAGGATAAAGTCCAGGGCAGGGAAAGATGATTTTCCCACAATTTGTTTATAGGTCCTAACATGACTTGCAGGATTCTCTCTGGTGCTGACTGACATTGCTGTGATAGATTTGTAAAATTTCACAAAATTTCAAGGTGGGAACTGGGTTGGAGGCTCACTATTGTACTTTTTGGGGATGATCTGGAAGCAGAAAATGTGGGCTTTTATCCTGGCTTCCTCATTGAGAAGAATGTGTTTATGCATGAGAGAGAAACTCTCAAACCTGAGCATCATTTCCTTGGCTATAAAATGAGGCAAATACTTCTAAGCATGGCCCATCACAGACGCTGCAGGAAGGATAAGACCAGAGAAGGGACTTGTGTGGAGAGGCTGCTATGTCCCGGTTGCGTTCCCATGTATGATCTTGCCTTAGCTCAGCACACTCCCTGACACAGACACCATACCTCTCCCTTACCCCCCCCCCCCATTTCAGGTGAGGCACTGAGGCACACACAGATGCAGTGGTTTGCCCCAGCACAGGCAGCTAGAAAGTATCACTCATCTGTCCAGTCACAATTGTTTATTTACTCAAACTGTGGACATCACACACCCTGTGCACTTTAACCTAAGTCCCCAAACAAGCTCCTGCAGAAACCAAATAGCAGGTGAGACTGGAATGGACTGTCCCAGTTGTACCTATCTTATTAGCAGCAATAATAGAAGCAGTGCTTATTTCATGAACAGAGGTGCGTGACGCTCTCTTTTGGGTCTGTTTTTAGTATTAAATCAGAGCACTCTTACTGGCCCAAGAGTAAAACTCTAACAAGACTCGTGCCATGTCCCCTGCCGAGGAAGTGAGGTCACCCCATGCTGGGCGGCTGATAAATGTCATGCTGTCCTCACCAAGAAATGCAGGCATGAGCTGTGCATCTATTGTGCTCAAGGTGACAAGAGGAGGGGTATAAGCCAGATCTTTTCAAACTTCAGGGCCCACCTGCGCCTCGTGGGGACCCTGTGCAGATGCAGATCTGACTTAGTGGGGTGGGGCAGGGCCCCAGGATCTGTGTTTCTAAGAAGCTCTCAGGTGAGTCCAGGCTGCTACTCCATGGAGCACAGGTTGAATAGCAAGAATAGATGGCACAGAATATCCCGGAACAAAGAAAGAAGGTGGCAGAGCAGTGCCTAGAACAACCACTGCATTCAGAGTATTTATACTTAACAGGTGGCCTTGCACTTTGCTCTTAAAACCCGCTCTGGGTGAGGCCTGGTCAGTATCGCTGTTTTACAGGTGAGACTGGGCACTGAGTGGCTGGTTACCTGTCTGCCCAATGGCACCAAGCTAGTGAGAGGTGGAATCGTGCTGTCTAACTTCAAAGAGCACCTCGCCACTTTGTCTCTGTCCCCCCTTCCCTTTCTCCTGGGAATGGAGTTTAGGAATGCTGTTTCCAAAACTGGGGGACAATCGGGGAAGGAGACACCTACTGTATCTTGGAAGTAGTGACACTCGGAATGCGCAGGCTCACCTGTCAGGCGGGAATGTTTGGGGGCATTAGTTGCCAAGACTAAGGTTCTGCTCCTTAAAAGGAAGCACTCGGGGTGGTCTTTTGGAGGCATTTTGGACAACAAAGGGGTCCTACCCACCGTCTGTGTGTGTGTGTAATCTTGGGGTTCTCCACTAACTTGGTTCTGCAAACAGCCAAGCCCAGGGGTCTTGGTGGCGGAGCAGTGCTGGGCACAGCAGGCTGGCAGGCTGCGTGAGAAGTGCTGCTGACCTAGGCATGCTTGGCCCACGTCCAAGGGCACGTGGGCTAACGTAAGAACCAGGTGATTGCATATTGATAAAGGACAACCATGCTCCAAAGCTTTATGTTTTGGGTCTTATGTTTACTTCTCAGTGATTCTTTCACTTTGTAGAAACAGTGTTCATTCTCTTACATTAATGCATCATGTATCAAATGGACAGTAAAGATATATTCTAGAGGAAAAATAGAACCAGGCAATTGAAGAGGATACTCTGATGAAGAGAAGTGGGGTACGTTCAGGGTCCCCCAGAGCAGAGGTTGCCAACCTTTTGGACCTCGCGGACCCCCGGTTGACAACAGCTGCTTCAGAGCACATAGTAGGGCCCCCTAACCTAGACCCCAGGTGGTAGATCTGAGAGGGTTTCATGACCCAGTAATGCCCTCCAACTGGTCCTTCCAGCCCCTCTCCATCAGCCTGGTCCGGGGTCAGCGCTGTGGTACATTGTTGCCATTTTTCCAAGGCAGAAAATCATCATCAAATACCTACAGAGGCTGCCCCCTTTCCTCCTCAGCCACAGGCACAGTCTCCAACCCAGAAAAGACACAGGTTGAGAGGAGAGTCAAAAGCACCAAGGATTCCCCAGTCCTCCCCCACCTTTCCCTCCCACAGCTCTCTCCCCTCCCTTTGGCGCCCCCCCCCCCCGCCCCTCCCATCCTTCCTCCCTCCCCGCTCCCCCGCCCCCTCTGGAGACTGGAGGAACTTGGCAAGCCATCTCGTCGCCAATCAATCTGTGGTGTAACAATTAGCACTTAGGCACCACTCTTGCTAAACACGCGCTTAGAAAACACTTAAAAAAAAAAAAAGGAAGAAGAGTCATCAGAAGAAGATGCAGGAGCAGCCGCGGCGGGGGAATGGCAGGGAGCGGAGCCAGGAGGAGGCCTGGGAGGAAGCCGATCAATGCCCCGCCGAGTGGAAGGCATCTAATACCCTATTATTGACGGGGCCGAGGCACTCTGAGGCGTGTTTCCACCGTGAGCAATTAGTCTGCGAGACCGCAGGAGTTAAGCGAACACTGGTCGCCATCCCCCACCCCCCATCTCCCCTGCCTCCCCCAGAGCAGTTGGAAGACACTTTCATTGGGTAGCGAGCCCCCGCAGCAGTGGCGCCAGCCTGCAGCCATAATGGGGCCCATCCGAGGAAGGCCAAGTGCTCAGCCTCCCAGAAGGCCCCCTCCCGCCCCCACCTGCCCCAGCCCCCTCCCCGGCCGCCCCCGCCCGCGCCGGTAACAGAATCCAGTCGGCGCAGAGTCTGTCTGCGGGCCTGCGAGCTGCCCAAATTGATTGTAATGGTTTTATCACGCGCAGAGGGAGCTGGCTGTTTTCTCGCCTGCGCTGTCGGCTTTCATAAACGCGGGGCGAGAGGAAGTGAGTCCTCTTCGGAGCAGTGGATCGGATGAAAGGCAACTTTTGTTTGTTGGCGAGAAACTCAGCAGCCTCCGCGGCGGCCTGTCTCCGCCCCGCTCAAGGCTGTTGTTTCTCTCTTGGCCTCTTCGCCTGCTGTGCACACAAGACAGACTCAGCCACCCGCAGCAGAAGGCGGGGGACAAGGGGGCGCCTTCCTGGAGCCAGTTCTTGGTTCACCTCGAATGGCTGGAGGGTTTGGAAAAGGGGGGGGGGGGGGGGCGCGTGTATAGACAGAGAAGTTAATGGAGATGACTGTTGATCAATAATAATAATGAAGAGGAGGAGGGTGGATGGCTAGCATTTTAGAGGAAGCAGCCACGGATTAAAGCACATTGTGGACATTTCTTTGAGTCCTCTCGGCAACCCTCGGGGGCAGGCTTATTTCCTCACTTACAGCTGGGGAAACGGGCATAGGGAGGAGAGCGGACTTGGTCAAGGTGGCACAGTGAGCAGCTAGAAGCAGTGTCCCCGAAACCGGACCCCGGTCCTGCCAGTTCCTAACCGGTTCCTTGTCCGTATACCACGCAGCTTCCTTGAATTTTGTCGGATGAGAAAGACAGTGTCATAATACTGCCAGAATTGGGTGTCTTATAAGTATCGGGGGAAATTTGGACCTTGGAATGATTCAGGCTTAAGAGTATCTAGACCAAGCCCCCCCCCCCCCACAACCCCCCCCCCCCAAGTAAAAATGAAAGTGGCAAACAAAAATAGAAGGAAAAAAAGTGTAAATTTTTAAATAAAGCTAAAAGACAACAACGAGAGTGAAACGCCCTGTGGTTGAGCCTCACCCCCACACCTGCCATCTCGAGTCACCATCCTGCCTCTGCTCTCTCTGTGCCCTCAGCCTGGAAGCCCCACTTCTACCCAGATGCCTCTGGAGAATTCCTAGAAAGGGCGCCATCTTGGCCCCTTTGAGGAAGCCGTGGTTTCTGCCCATCCCCCGTGCCCCTCCTGTTTTCCCACCGCAGCCCAGCTACGCTTCCTCCCACCCACCGCATTGCCTTGTCTGTCCTCCAGTAATGTTCACCCAACCAATACTCTTCACACTCGGTGGGATCTCCGTGTTAGGCTGACAGCTCCCTGGGCCAGGTCTGTATACCCACTGTGCTTGGCACATAGTAGGACCTTGGCCAATGTCAGTCGCACGAATGATGACAAAGATCTTGGGCCAGTGCCTTGATTTTGCAAATGAAGTTTTATTGGCACACAGTCCCATCCGTTCACGTATGTACTGTTGGTTCTTGGCCGCTCTCCCTGCTCCAATGGCAGAGTTGTGAGAGCCATATGCCCTACATGAAAGTTTACTATCTTGTTCTTTAATAAAAATTTTGCTGCCCCTGACCTAGAGGGCGATGAGATAACTTTGGGACTTGTCCCTTTTGTCTTCTGTATTCAGCTAGCATGTAGTTATGAAGTGGCGAACCGTAAATTCTACCCTTGGTAGACTGACTGGATAAATGGCTCTGGTTTGCACACCTTCCTGTGTCCACAACTCTTGGTGTGTCCTTCCACACTAGGACTTGTTTAAGTCAATGAGCTAGTCATAAACTCCATGCAAGAGAAGTCTTGAAAAAGTTGTTTTTTCTGCTAGCCACCACCATGACAACACCCCCAGGCTAACCTGCTAGCGGGGTTTTAGCTGTCACAGCTCAGGTCATTATAGGTCAGCCATCACCCAGCCAACCTGCCCCCTGACCACTGATGGGTGAGTGACACAGTGTGCCTGGCCCTGAGCACAGCTAGACAACTTGTAGACTCGAGCCACCAAAACTTGGGTTCATTTGTTACACAGCAGTAACTAACACACCTATGCTTAGAAGTGTACAGTTTATGCCCAACCAGGCTTTGTAATGACTCACACCACCTGCAAAAAATGGTCGAGGCAAACACCATGAGGCCAAGGATTCCCTGTGTGATCTGAGGTAGGTGGGGATGGTGTATCATCAGCTCTTACGTCGATCCCTCCTTCCTGCTCTGGGAGAGAACACACTGAAATGCCACTTTGCAGTAGCAGTTTCTGATCATATCAGAGAGTGAGTATATGTTTTGGAGGCAGGACCAAACCAAGGCAATGTAATGAAAACTTTGGGGATTACCTGGGAGTTTCTTTGTTGAGGGCATCCCCTATCTGCATTTAGTATAATTAGACCAAATCGGATGCAGCCGTGAAATTAGGTGTCTGCTGGGCTGGTTTACAACATTGTAGGCCCCAGATCTGTAAAAACTATACAGGAACACACAGTTCTTTACATTTAAAGCCTGGAATTGAAGCAGCAGATACACGGAGTTTGCTATGTGTTCTTAAACATTTCTTTCCCATTCCTCTTCTCCCATTCCTCCCCCCTACGCCCCATTCTTATCTCCTGTTTCATGTTCTTACACTTCCATGCTATTCTTTGCTGAGTTGGGGCTGAGGTATCACTGCCTTTGATGCACCCAGCACAGCAGGAGGGGCTGCGGGAAGCAACTGAAGACGACCCCCTACTCCCCAGCTGAGGTGCCGAGCCGCTGCTTCTTACAAGGAAGCACAATGGCTCCCACTCTCCCCTCGGCATCGGTGGGGATCTCTTGCCAAATTCTGGATAAAATGTTTAGGTCTAGAATCCAGCCACAAGCTGAAGGGATGGCATGAAGACCCTAGGGGTCCAGCGCCCAGGGAAAGAGAATGTGACCAAGTCAGAATGGAGAGATGGACAGGATGTGGGGTGGGAGGGGAAAGAGGAAGACCAGCTTGGGTAGATGTAAAGTAACAGCTCTGTAACGCAGAGGGCCCCTGCACTCCAGGTCTGGCCTGGGAGCATTCCCTGACTAGTCCACCGTGGGAGGATGGAGGCAAAATCCGAAGCAGTTCTTGTCCTGGAGATTTCGGTGAGTCCTGCTTTAGGGCCCCAGGGACAAAGGGCATGGACAGAGAAGATCATGGGTCACCTTGGCAAATGAGGCCTCCACCTGGGCAAGCTGAGCAGTAACTGGGGAAGACAGTGGGTAGGGGTGACTCTGAGGGTCTGCGATTTCACAGGTAGGGTCCTTGAGTTAGAAACGTGGGTATTTAAGTTAATTAGGTCTGAAGGCCCAGAGGTCTGGGAAGCCTTGGCATTGTTTTTGCCAACACTTGTGGCAATGCCTCCATGGACACAGGTCCTCTGCAAGTCACATTTTAGTGGAAAAGGGCATTGGAGGGCGGGGGAGGGCTTGCACAGGGAGCTGAGCTTGCAGGTGATGAGGGTCCAGGAAGGAAGCAAGCACAAGTTGGGGTTAGAACTTGGAAACAAAGTATCATTTCAGCTCCTGGTGGGTAGTCACGTGGCCCTGAGAAAGCTCATCTGCAGTGCAGTTACGTGGCCCCCCGCCAAGCCCACAATCTATGGGGGCATAGACTCTCCATTGCATCGCCACTATGGACTGAGCAAGAGCAAAGGGGACTGAGCAGTTAAAGGAAAAGCTTAGAGTAGGAGAGTCTTCCTGGAAGATGTGAGTACATGGAGAATCAGATTTCTTTCTTTGTGGACAGGTGGGACCCCAAGCCCCACCTTATAGGCTCTATGGATCCATCACATTAGTGCTGTGTGCCTAGCACGGTGCCATCTGCTAAGAGTCTTTTCAAATGAGAGAAACAACATGGTACTCGAGATGTTTATATCATTTGTCAGAAGAAATGAAAATGATCTCAGAAGCCAGTTGGGAGAAACTCATACAAGGATCAAGAACAGAGGGATATGTTTTGAACTCTTAACGTCTAAAGATGAGAAAGAAGGTAGACAAATTGTTTGAAAGAAGAGACACATCTGATTAGCTGAAGTCCTGGTTATCAAATAGTTACCACCCATTCTTATCTCGCCATTGTCCGTGGCAGACATCACTAATCGATCCCAGTACTCCTTCTCACTGAGTCCATGCACAGCCCAGACTCCTCATAACATAAAGCAGTCACCACCAGTCACTCAGGGGCAGCCCTCAAAATGAAACACAGGTGCTATGAGCGTAAGAAAAAGAGAATAGAAATAGGAATGGCCAACAGTTTTGATAACAGATAAGTGCCAAATGGCATTCAAACGAGGATTTCAAGTCCTTGGTACCCCTGGGCGAAAATCCTGCTTTACTGACGTCCAGTAGACAAACGCAGGGCAGAGTCAAAGATTCTCCTTGCCAAGCCCTTCAGCGTTTCCCTGTTCCAGCAGCTGGGCTCACTCTGCTTCCCAGGGAGTCTCTGCTCGGATCTGGCAGATCCTCCCCACCGTGCTGGGAGGAACTTTTCAGCACCCACGTTCTTGACCCTTTCTTTCCAAAGTCCCAGTCTGAAGCCCGACCTGGCAGCATATTCGGTGCTCCCACACGTCAGGCTTGGAGCCTGGGTGGGCAGCCCCTGCTGCCTTTTTCCTGCTGTTGGAACGCCCTCTGCTCCGGGCCCACCACGTGGAAATGTCACCTGGAGGAACATTGCTCTTAATGTTTCCTCCTTCGGTCGTCACCTTCCAACTTGCGTTGCTCAGAGAGGGAGAAATCGGCTTTTAACAAAGTTGGACTTGCCCTCTGCAAGCACCTTCTCCTGCATTTGATCTCGGAAGGTGGGGAGAGGTCAGTGCGGGGCCTCGGAAGAGTGAAAGCCCTGTCAACAGGCGGTCCGGCTGTGCGGGAACAGGGTAATCAGGGGCCCGCTGGCCGGCGCCGCAGAACTCACCTGGAAAATATTTCAGGAGAAGCTGTCATGGGCGTTCTGAACTCCGACAAGATATGCTGGGGAAATCCACCAGGTGTTTTTAGGAGGCAGTCGTTTTCTCTCGCAGGGTCCGCCTGGCTTTCTAGTCAGATGCCCAGAGGGACTTGGCTGGCACTGAAGAGTGAGCCAGAAGAACCGGAGCCCCAGCGGGGGCTGGAGGGTGGGGATCGGCATCTTTGGGGTTGAGACAAGGTCGAACATATCCGATCCACTCTCATTCTCCCTCCTCTGATCTCCCCAATGCCCACAGCAAATGATTTGGCAGCGTGTCCCGCCTTTGCAAAGATGGTGCAGTGGTTCAGAGCACGGGCGTGGATACCAGGCCCACCCCTTATGAGCTGGGTCAGTGGTCGGCAAACTCATTAGTCAGCAGAGCCAAATATCAACAGTACAACGATTGAAATTTGGCTCTTTGGGGAGCCAAATTTTTTATACTTAAACTTCTTCTAATGCCACTTCAAAATAGACTCGCTCAGGCCATGGTATTTTGTGGAAGAGCCACACTCAAGGGGCCAAAAAGCCGCATGTGACTCAGGAGCCGCAGTTTGCCGACCATGGAGCTGGGTGGTTATGGCACTCTGTCTCGGTGGCTTCCTCTGTGATATGGGGGTACTATTGGCACACACTTGTAGGGTTGTTCTGAGGGTTAAAATCAAGGTGGTGTGAATGCCCCAGGAAGCCCGAGCCCCACAGGGGAGGGTGCCAGCTGCTTGCCCAGCTCTCCCAGCCAGGACTTGCGTAGAGGGTCACACCATTTGGCCACATCACAGCCAGTCTCTGTGGCTGGGACCAGGACTGGGAAACTGACTGGCTAGCACCTATGTTATATGCCTGTCTCTGGGGACAGTGGTGGGGGCCTGGGTTCCTTTCCTGTAATGCACATTCTCACCAGAGACTCCAAGTGTTATGGACAGACCTGCCTTGATCCCCAAATAAGGGGCAGGTACTGGGAAAGTGGGAAGTGGATCCTGGGGGGTCTGCCTAAGACACATGTGTCAAACACAAGGCCCGCGGGCCAAATCCAGCCCGCCAGGCCTTGCAATGTGGCCCGCACCGCGCTGTCATCACTGCACTCCGCTGTCAGTTTATGACATTGTCAGTTTATGACTGCTCAGTAAACCATTCGGCCCGCGATTTAGGCTGGATTTTAGATTTTGGCCCCTTCTCTGATTGAGTTCGACACCCCTAGCCTAAGACATTGACAGCGGGCAAAACTGAAACATCCCGGGGCTCGGCAGTGTTGGCCTGAGCCCCACACAGCCAGGCAAATCAGAACTACCAGTCGCCATGAGCACCTATCATCCCCCAGTCTCTAGCCTTCACTCTTGGGGAGCTTTGAGTAAGCTCTTCCTCTCTCCGGTGTACACATTACCTCGTGAAATGCAGGTTTGAATTGTCAGGTCAGGAGTCCAGACCCCGGCGCCCCTGTCTCAGCTCCCGGAAGATGGGGTGCAGTGAGGGTGTAAGTCTTACACTGTAAGACATCGGCACGAAATCGCTGCCTGGGAAAGGCAGCTATGATGACCCTGATGGTCCCCCGGAGAGGCTGTGTGGATCTTTTGCTCAGTCTCCCCCAAACATTCCAAATGGGGTCATTTCTGCAGAGCGGCTGCCAACTCGGGAACAATGAGGTGACACAACGGAGGCCAGTGGCCCACACGTGCTTCCCCGGCAGGTGTGGGGAAAGCGGGGGCTGAAGGGGAAGCCTCTAATGGGCGAGGGAAGTCCCTCGTCTGACTTAAACAGGATGCAGGCAGAAGGCCCTGTGGCCTTGTCATTGTGCTTATGAGGAGTGAAGGAAAGTGGGAGCCAGGAAGTGGAGCTTTTCCTGAGGGCCGAGGGGCTGCGGTGGACTTCCCATTAGAGGAGGGCCACGCTGGATGCGGGGATTCTTCTGGGAAGATGGGTGTGTGGCCCTGGATGGTTTTGCTCAGTGGTTAGAGTGTCAGCCTTGGGACTTGAGGGCCATGGGTTCCATTCTGGTCAAAGGCAGGTGTCTCCATTGCAAGCCAGATTCCTGTCCCTGATGGGGGCCGGTACAGGAAGCAACCAATTGATGCATCTCTCTCACATACGTAAATGTTTCTCTCCCCTTTCCTTTCCACTCTCTCTAAAAATCAATGGAAAAAATACCCAAGCGTGAGGATTAACAACAAAAAAAGATGGGTGTGCAATGAATCCTGGTTTCATAGCACCTACCACCGTTCTGTTAATCTAGCAGGTGTTAAACATGACCTGTATCAGTGTCCTAGGGCTGCTAGAATAAATGACCACAGACTTGGTGGCTTAAAACAGCAGCTATTTATTCTGTCACAGTTCTGTAGCCAGAAATTGGGAATCGGTATCACTGGGACAAAGTCAAGGTACCAGCAGGGCCTCCTTTGCCTCTTTCTTATAATTGACTAGAGGCCCAGTGCACAAAATTCCTCTTGCAGTCCGGGAGCCCTTGGGGATGACACTAAGCCAGTAGTCGGACATCCTTAGTGTTGCCGCATAGATGGGAGAGGCTCTGCCATTGAGCTTGCTTCTGGCTGAGCAGCACTCCCGCGGTGGGAGCACACTGACCACCAGAGGGCAGCTCCTACATTAAGCTTCTGCCCCCTGGTGCTCACACGTGTCATAGCAACCAGTCAATCCGCGATTTGGTTGATTTGCATATTAGCCTTTTATTATATGGGATGCCTTTAGAACCTACCTAAAAAACCCAGGATAATCTCCCCATTCTAGTGTTAATCACATCTGCAGAGATCCGCCCCCTCTCCCCAGGTTCTAGGGATGAAGACTTGGGTGTCTTTGGAGGGGGCATTTCACAGCCGACCTGTCTTTCCCTCTTTAGGATGTGATGCCCACAAAGGCAGGATATTTGTCCATCTCATTGACAGTTATGGCCTCGGTGCAATGATAGTCAGTCCCTGGCCCACAGTAGGGGTTTGATCAGTGATTGTTGAATGAATGCATGTGAATGGATTTATAAGCCAAATGGATAGAAACCTCTATTCAAAGGAAGGCTGCCTAGACTTCCTTGTAAAGGACTGTTTGATAATCTGAGTAATTGCCTTCGACGCATGCTCAGAAAAAAAGCGAGCTTTTCAGCACCCCAGTTTCCTAGGGGTATGTCCCCTCCCTGTGCAGCTCGGGACAGCCTTCTTCTGGAAAGTAGCCAAGAGTCAGCAATGAGCCTTTGTGTTTCGGCAGAGTGGAAATAAGCCTTTCACTCATGTCATGGTCCCTGGACTTTTTCCTACACAAATATCATTGAAAGTGTCCACGTGCAGCCAAAGAGACTAAAACATGGCTCTGGGTCCTGGAAGTGCCTGAGTTTAAATCTCAACCCTTCCACTTGCCAGCTGGGTGATATTAGGCAAGTCCCTTTTCCTTATGGAGCCTCAGTTTTGTCATCTGTAAAATGGGATGGATCGTCAGACTTACTTCATTAGCTTGTGAATTCGGATTTGCTCACTGGGTGATATTATTGAGTACCTAGAGTGTGCCAGGCACTGGGCACACAGTACAAAGAGAAGCATAGTTCTTGCCTGTGAGGGGCTTAGGTCAGGAGTTTAAGGGCTCTGCTGAATGGGGGCACCCAGTCAGTGCCCAATCAATATTTGTGCGACTATTATTAGAAATAGACATAGTCATTACCATTTTCCTTCCTCATTATCAGGGACAAATCTGCTGCTGTGGTCATTTTTCCTGTGATTTTAAGGAGGGTCATTGCATCTTGGTACTGAGAGACTGGCCAGGGGTTCAGACAGAAAGGAGTCTCATACTCACTTGTCAGCACAGGTGAGGGAAATGGCCAGTTTAGATAGGGGAGAACTGCTTTTGCATTTTGTTAGAACGAAGGGAAAAAATAACTGGGCCCAATAACAAGAGAAGTGATGCTAAGTGGGTGAGAGCCAACCTAAAAAGAATTTTTTATTAGGAGACTAATAGAGGAGTTCTTCCATTGCATGTGGTCTGCATTCTGGAATTGTACCTGCAGGAGAGAAGAGGTTGTGCGCACTAGAGGAGGGACAGTGTGTGGCTTCAGCTTCCGGGAGCTCTGGTGGAGTCAGGGAAGTTGGAGAAGGAAGAGCATTTGGGCAAGAAATGTCCTTGCCCCCATTTCTCTGGACCTGCCACCATCGAACTGTAAGTGCACAGGCTTGCTTCTGCTGTTACTGCTTTTACTTTCTTTCTCGTCCAACCTCACGAGATGGGGAAAGGTGTGCCAATCTTTCTCATTAAATTAGGAGTATATTTGGCTGTAAGAGAAAACTCAACTCTTACATGGCAGACAATGGTTTATTCTCCTTACATAAGAAGGCGTCCAGAGGGAGGTGGGTATTGGAATTGGTTTCGCAGCTCCAGTATCTCTCTGTGGTATTCTTAGCTTGGTTCTCTTCCTGTGAACGCCTCATGGTCACGAGATGGCTGCTCTGCCTCCAGGCATTACGTCCACTTTTCAGGAGAATGAAGGGACAAAAAGGCCTCAACTAGTCACATCCATCTCCTTTTTATCAGGACAGGAAATGCTTTCCCAGAACCCCTTTTAGGAGATATCTCTTTAAATCTCATTGGTCAGAATGGAGCCACAGAGCCAGCTGGGAAGACTGCTGAAATAAAACATCATCTTTAAAAAAAATATGTGCTTGTTTGTAAAAAGTCCAATGGAACAGGGGATTGGGACTTGTCATTGAGAATGAATGAAAGAAGGAAGGAATTGGAAAGTGTCTTGAGGATGAGGGAATGAGCCACTTGGTGACTGAATGAGCCATTTGGTGATCGGATGAGCCCACAGTCTATCTTCCCAGCCCAGCAGTTTACCACAATAATGTACCTTCCCCATACCCATGGAAATGATGTGGATTTATGTGCATATGCTCATTCATATTGAATAAGCTCCCTCTTTAACTTGGATGACAAGGTCCTGGGTGCACACAGGGCCCTTGAATGTGCCACTGGGGATGTCTGCAAAGACAGAAATGGGATGTAGGGCTATTGGGTGTCTCTGAAGTCAGAGGAGGCAGCGCTCGGGGCCCCTGCCTTGCTTTCAATCTTAATTAGTCCTCTTTGTCCTTGCCCCAGCTTCAGGAGTTTGCCAATGTTTTGCCCTTGAGCTTGAAGTTCTTGCAAAGGCAGGATGGACGTTCAACTGGATTGAACTGGGGCATCTCTGCCCACCAGCTCCAGCTCCCAGGCCCTTGGGGATGGATGTTTAGCCAAGATCTGTCCAACTGGGGCATCTTGATCCAACAGCCTTTTGTTGGAGGTGCTTGGGGAAAAGTGCCCGACCACTTGTCAAGGATGGAAACGGGAAAGTGCGACCTTGGCCAAGTTTCTTGACTTCTCTGAGCCTCATGGCTTGCTCTGAAATTCACAAGAGACACGGCATCTAGAACATCTAAGCAGGGCCTGGCATGTAATAAGCACCAATAAAAACAAGGCTCCTCTTCCTCCTCCTTATAATTCTCACTAGAGGTCTGGTGCACAAAATTTGTGTATGGGGGTGGGGAGGTGTGTCTCTCAACCTAGCCAGCACCCTCTCCAATATGGGACCCTAAATGGGCAGTTGGACATCCCCCTCACAATCTAGGACTGCTGTCTCCCAACTGCTCGCCTTCCTGCCTGCCTTGTTGCCCCTAACTGTTTCTGCCTGCCAACCTGATCACCCCCTAACCACCCCTCTGCCAGCCTTATCAACGCCTAACTGCTCCCCTGCCAACCCAATTGCCCCTAACTGCCCTCCCCTGCCGGCCTGGTCACCCCCAACTGCCCTCCCTCCCCAGCAGGCCTGGTCCTCTCCCAACTGCCCTCCTCTGCTGGCCCTGTCACCCCTAATTGTGCTCCCCTGCAGGCCTGATTGCTCCAACTGCCCTCTCCCTACAGACCTGGTTCCCCCCAACTGCCTTCCCCTACAGGCCATCTTGTGGTGGCCATCTTGTGTTCACATGGGGGCAGCCATTTTTGACCACATGGGGGTGGCCATCTTGTGTGTTGGAGTGATGGTCAATTTACATATTACCTCTTTATTATATAGGATAATTCTCACAACGTTATTTGTTGAAAAGACCTGGGATTTAATACAGATCTGTTGCTTATTCTATAGCCTCAGTTTTCTCATGTGTGACATGGACAATGAGCGAGCTTCCAGGGTTGTGGGGAGTTAGAAATATGCCCAAAGCGAAGTCCATTGGTGCAGAGAAGATGTATACGTGAGACATATGGGTGCGCCCATTACATGCTGAGTGGACATGGGAGGTAAGACTTGAACATGAATAGAGCCATGAGGTGTGAACCTCCCATGCTTGGATGACATTTTCCCTCCCCATTTATTTCTGTGTGCTGTTCTATCCTTGACCCATGGAAGATACCCTGATATGGAGGCCTTATGGACAAATTCTAGCTGGGTTGATTTTTGTGGCATTCACAGTGTTTTGGGGGCGGCTGTGAATGAACACACGTCTTTCCCATTAGAGTTGCTAAGAGCAGACACACTCCTGTTGACTAGCCGAATGTGGCACTTGGGACAGTGCCTGGCACAAGGAGGAAGCTGAATCAGAGCTGACAAAAGAAGGAACCTACAAAATGGAGCCTGAGCCCTCTCTCTAGGGACACACCTCTGTGTCCTCCACCTGCCCGTTGCACAGGCTTTACTAAGCTTAACGTTCCATGCCGGCACAAACCTTTTGTCTGGCCCCATGTTATCTCCGGTGCCTGGTGAGAGGGGGCGTGGTCTCCATGCCCAAGGATTCAGTGGCTGCCTTTTGCACTGGTCCAGTGACAAGCACTCCCAGAGGCCGATTCCAGGCTTGTGTGTGAGTTGCGTCACCCCAGCTAGGTCCCTGAGGCAGGGCTGTTTTGCCCGTACTCACCCATCTTCCCACTGGGCCAGGTGCACACACGGGTTTTGGCACACACCCCCAGAGGCTGAAGGCCAGTGTCAAGGTTCTGGGCAGTGGTTCCTGGGGTGCAGGGGAGGGAACCTCTGGGCAGTGGTTCTTGGGGTGCAGGGGAGGGAACCTCTGGGCAGTGGTTCTTGGGGTGCAGGGGAGGGAACCTCTGGGCAGTGGTCCTGGGGTGCAGGGGAGGGAACCTCTAGGCAGTGGTTCTTGGGGTGCAGGGGAGGGAACCTCTGGGCAGTGGTTCTTGGGGTGCAGGGGAGGGAACCTCTGGGCAGTGGTTCTTGGGGTGCAGGGGAGGGAACCTCTGGGCAGTGGTTCTTGGGGTGCAGGGGAGGGAACCTCTGGGCAGTGGTTCTTGGGGTGCAGGGGAGGGAACCTCTGGGCAGTGGTTCCTGGGGGTGCAGGGAGGGAACCTGTCAGGGAAGGGCCGATGTGCAGGCAGGCGCCTGTCCGCACCCCAGATCTGCCAGCTTGTTTGGATTCCAGCTTCAACTTGACGAGGGCTTTCTTAAGGCTTCTGGCCTCCACCTGGGATTAGCTCCCAAAGCGATCAGAGAGCACTTAAAGATATAAAACTCTGTGTAAAGACGTCAGTAATCCCCAGTAATTTCATAGGGAATTAACGTTCTCCTAAGGCCATTGGGCCGTCCCTGCCCAGGTTGCCTTGCTCAGAGGCTGAATAATCATAATGTCAGCAAATGTCAGATCAGGAAGGAGCCTGGGGAAGGCCAGGGCCTGAAGCCAGCCACATTGATAGGATAGGAGAGACTGAGGCACAGAGAGGGGCAGAGGCTTGTCGAGAGAGACACGGCCAAGCCAGTTACATAGCCGGTTGTGGCTGAAGAAGCATGCCAGGTGCACAGTCTACCTGCTGTGAAGATTTCTTGAATGAATGAATGAAGGAATGAATGAAGGAAGGAAGAGAGAAAGGGAGGGAGGAAGGAAGGCTTCATATTGTGATTTAGCTCCATGTCTTTCTTCCTGCTTCTCCGGACACTGCGGCCTGCCCCCATGCCTCCCCCTCCTGCCTTTTGAAGGAATGTGTATTGATGCAAGTGGACAAGGAAAGGAGTCAGGCTGGAGCAGGGGGCTGGGGTGAAGATCACCTGCAGCACAGAAAAGACACGGTTACTCCAGCAACCGTCCAGCCCACCGACCGCAGCTCAGAGCCTCTACTTAATGTAATTGAGTGTGAAGGCCGGCTGGAGACACAGGCGCCCGCCGCCCCCTCTCCATAATATAGACACTATTGGTTGCTAATTGGCGCCAGTGGGCTGGTGCTAATTGTCCTAATGCACTCGGCTTGATGGAGGACCCGGCTGCCCAGGACGGGGGTGGGGGCTCCTCGGAAGATGGTGATGGGGTGGGGGTGGGGGGCACCCAGCAGCAGCAGACACTGCTATGCTGCTCATAAAAGTTGGAATGGGCTTTAATTTTGCATCAAATATTTAAGCGGGTTTGGGGAGCATGTGAGGGGGAGGGGGACCATTGAGCTTTGTTTGTGGTAACCCACAGGGGGCCCCTGGGAATAGGCCCCCTGCCATCCTCATCAATGGGTTATCCAGATGGCTGTGTCCCCAGCATTGTCTAATTAATTGTGTGAATTGCTAATGACCCTTTTAGCCCCCCAGCTGCCCCTTCCTCCCCTATTGTTCTAGCTGTTCCTGGGCTATGTGCTTCCTGAATGTGACTGAGTGCCATCCACAGAGGGAGGCAGCATTGAGCAGAGGGAAAGGCAGAGAGCTGGGGTGGAGGACAGAGCTGGAGATGGCCTTGAACTCACTACGCAGTCTCAGTAAGCTCACCCCTGTGCCTCAGTTTCACTGACGAATGACTGTCAGGCTAGTCAGTGTTAAACTACTACATGTCCTTCTTCACTGATGGGACCAAGATCATTTTAGGGAATGTAGAAACACACACACACACACACACACACACACACACACATGCATATATACACATATGTATATGTATATATAGAATTTGCAACTAAGCTTGCTTTAGTGTTCATTAGGAACATATATTTATATCACATGTGTAATATGAATTTCGTTACTGCACAAAGATGCAGTATGCTGCTAAATGTTTAACTATCAGCTCTCCAGGGAAAGAAAAGCCCTGATCTGGAGGGAGCTTTGGCCAGTTTCCATGGTGTAAACACTCCTACCTCCACTGATGTCAAGCTGCCTGCCAAGGGGTCCTGGAATGCGGAGTTGGGAAGAGAGGTGTAGGAGCACATTACTGGCTGTATGTCCATCACAGGTGCAGCAGGTGAGAACGAGCTTAAGAGCACAGATAACAGGAAAATGCAATGAAAGAAGTAGGAAGGGATGAGGTCTGAATATTTATTACCTTTGTCTTTAATATAATTTAATTGCAGGTCTATACAATTGAATTTTTGACTGTGCTTAACAAAGGGCTTGCAAAATTCCTGAAAATGGTGTGTGCATGTGTGTGTTTGTCTCTGTGTGTGTGTGTGTGTGTGTGCATGTTTGAACACATCACCCATGAACCCCATGATTGTTCAGAAGTAATCATACAGGGAAGAAGCTTGAGTTAACAAAGGATCCCATTGAAAATCAATTTAAGGGAAAAAATATTAACTGAATAATGGCCCAGGTGATTTGCACACACAGCAAAAATCCTGGAGTTGGTACTCACGCACCTACCATCTGATCATTGGGTTCTAAGTTAGCTTCCAGCTGTTGGTTCCTAGCACACTTTTGCTGGTGACTGAGCAAGGGCATGGGCGGCGAGGGTGGCCAGGGTTCGCTGCCCTCCATTTTGTTTGCTAGGAGGCATGAAATGGCCATTTCACGCTCTTTTCTTTTACCACTGACTTCATTCTCTCCACCCCCCCCCCCAAACCCAAGGCGCCGACTCCGAGGTCCATGCCTCCGCTGCTCTGGATCTCATGTTTCCCGTCCTTCCCTCCTGTCCTTCCCTTGGCTGTGCAGCCTTCCCTACCCACTCCTTCCTCCGGACTTGGCTGCATTGCTGGTAACACTCAGCGGCCCATAGACCAACTGTGTCTGACCTTGTGCCATGGGGAGGGGGGAAGATGGGGACAGTACTCTGGAGCTGTGAGGGAGCCAGGACGCCTGATCGGGCCCAGTTGGCACATGTGTAGGGAGATCATGGGTGTCCCGCATCCAAGGCACCGCCCCCTCCCTTAGACTCAGGTGCAATTCCAGGTGCTCTGCCTTAGATTTGTTTTGTGACGCTGTTGCTGTTAACTTTTGGTTCTAAACATGGTTTGTGGAATGGCAGACCCAATGCCCAGAGGGGGCAGGCAGGCACACAGATGGAAGGAAGGCCATCTGGGGGCCCTCAAAAACTGGGGTGCCTACACCCCCTGAAGTTAACTCACTGGCCCTCTGGTGCTGTGGACAGCCAGAATCCCTTGTAGAAGCTGGAAAAAGGTGAGGCAAACATGAAGGTGGGGACCAAAAATCTATGTGGGGGCAAACACAGCATCTCCGTGGGCTGGACGTGGCCTGTGAAGGTCTTACAAACACAATAATGCGAAGAAGAAAACAGCTCTGTTTCCTAGGCAATCAGAGTTGGCATTCTGATGTTTGAGTCAGGGCATCTATCAAGTTTTCTGTCCAGCTTTTTGTTTTGTTTTTGTGGCTTTTACCTCAATCCAGGATAGACATTCCACCAAGCCTTTCACATCCCTTCATTCACTTCATTATCTGTGACATCACGTGAGGCTGCAGCAAGACGGAGGGCAGGGGTTACAGATGCAGGAAGTTCTGAGAGACTCCGCTCACCGAGCCATGGCCCACGCCCTGCATTGGCGAGGCTGCTGCTCTGTGACGTGGGTCATTAGAGGAGGCAGAAGTAAAGCCACATCTAGCTCCCGGCCCAGACCATAAAAACTGGCAGGTTCTCCTTCTTAGAACACTCCCTTTTGGATCCTGGTGCTCCCGATGGAGGGAGACATCCTCTTCCCCACCGGGTCCTGGCGCGATCTCGAGAAAAAGAATTTTCTGAGACTTACGCGGGAGGATGAGTGATTTTTGTTTGCGTGGAATTTCATCTCTGGATTTTCAATGCCCCATCCCTGCGGATGTGCAGCTGGGATTCAGTAGACCTAAAAGCAAAGCCAGTATCCACGGTGGAGCTGGGTCCAGTTTAGTCTCAGGCTAGTTGCAGCCCATCAGTCCGTTGTGTGTGGGGTCATGGCCATGGGCCACGTGGGCAAATACACGGGAGCCAAGAGAACACAGCCCCCTGCAACAAGAGTCCCAAGAGAGCAAGGCTTTGTTGGGGCTCATGGGAACTACTCTGCCTAATCGCTCTTCCCCCAAATGGACGCAATTTTGAGTGAAGGGGAATCCACCCCTTGGGGCAGTTTGATGAATTTTTTTATGAGTTATGTGGGAGTAGCTCTTTCTAAATTAGGCAGGGAGCAAGAAGAATTGGGTTGGGGAGGGAGCCTTCAGCTCTCTGGTTCTCTGAGTGAAGTGATCACGAAAATTCCTTCCGAGTTGGGAATTTATTGTTGCTGAGGTTGAGGGACAGCATCCCTCTTTACTGCAGCCATGAAAAAGGCTTCCAAGTTCATCTCTTACGTGCATATGAATTCGGTACCTGACCCATGAATGGCTGGCTCCTTGCTTAATTCACACATCCTGGGATATCTTTATTGTATCTTTTTTGGTTGTGGTAATAATCATAATCATAATATGTAAAACAGTGTCACCAGCCTGTCTGAGGCATTTGATGCAATTGTCAGTGTGGTGTCTGTGTCCTCAGCCAGGGTCTCACTGGTGTAGCTTTGCACCATGGTGCCCAGACTAGCCAGGGCCAGGAAATTCTGGGATAAGAACTCCTGCCCAGGAGAGGAAGTGACCCAGAGAACAACAACCAAAAAGGAATGGAAGGAAAGAAGGAAGATTTTTTGCATTCCTTATGAGCAAGAACTACTTTACAAGTTCAACCTGGAGAGAAGCAATTTTAATTTGGTCTTAGGACTTGTCCATGCAGGCAATGACACCAGATTACTATTATCATTATTATTATTCAAATGCTCTAAATGCCATTCATTGAGTACTTTCTTGTTGCCAAGCACAGAATCAAATCTGGCGCTATCTCACTTACTCCTCTGAGGAGCCCAGGAGGAGACTTCATTATACCCATTTCCCAGATGAAGAAACTGAGCCTCAGAGAGGTAATGAGTCTTGTCTATCTGTTGGAGTCAGTTTCCTCATACTGGCTATTGTGAAATGATATGGATGGCAAGATGAGATTTTCTTCCTTCTCCATTGCTGCTTCTTATTATTACTGCAATATAGAAGGGAATGTTAACAAAGAGGAAAAAGACAGAGATTCTGTTTGCAAAATCACACATCAGAATGACTCAGTATGAGGTGGGCACAGCACCAGTTACATAATTTATATGGTACATATAATTTATATGGGGGGAGGTGAGGCAGAGGGAGGACTGCACATGAGCCCAAGATTCCAACCTCTGGGCATACTCCGTTGTCCCACTGAAGACCACTTACGTGGACCATTCAATTCCATGGACCAGAGGACAGTCAGCCTCAAGATCAAGCCCTTCTCAGTGCAGGACCCTGTGTGACTGCGCTGGTCACGTGCCCAAGAAGCTGGCCCCGGGGTGATGATATTAGCAAAATGAAGTTATTGTATTTCAACCTTCCTTCCGACTCTTGATCTTAATATCCATCCCCTTGTAAAATTTTCTACGTAGTTGTTTGGCACTTCAAGAGGTACAGAGAGGCTAATGAGCTGGACACCAGGTCAGGCAGCTGGCAAGCAGTCTGGCTTCCCCACAGAGCCCCCCTCAGTGTTTCCTGAGTGACTGAATGATGGTCTTCATCAGGGCCAGAGTCTGAATTAGCTTAGGAGGTGGGGAAATGCAGAATTCATGGCCTATGCTGGCCTAGTTGTTAACCAGGCGCTGACACCAGGCAGGATTCTCCGTCCTGGATCCTGGGAGAAAGGGGGACCTCAGGGGCTCTGATGGGCTGCGCATCCTGACTCCCAGTGTTGGGGGGTAGAATGTGTGACGGAACAGAGCGGCATCACCTCCCTGGCCCTTGTCACAGTCCAAGGACCACAAATAGCCCAGGGAGGCGGGAGGAAGCCAGAGGGGTTTGGGTCTGGAGGTTAACGCAGGCGGCTAAAGCCCGAGACAGGATCGCGTGGGCGGCACAGATGCCTCCTGGCCCCGCCAGGATATCTGGGCGCCTGGGACGGGAGATGAGAGCAGCTGGTGTGACCTCAGGGTGACGTGGGCTCCCTTTCCCCCTGCCTCAGCAGATGCTGGGATTAATCCTTTCTTAGCCACTTTCCTGCCCGAGCAATTCCCAGAAGCCTCCCTTCCGACCAACCTATTCTGGGCTGACGGTAATGGTCAAGGGGGCGGCGACACCATCTAAACCTCGGGGGGCATTCTCCTGTGTCCAGCCCTGGGCTCGGCTGGGATCAGGAGCTTCTGATTCAAGAAAACGAAGTAGATTCTACCATTCCCCTTTACAGGCAGGGAAAGAGAAGCCGTATAGAGTTTACAAAATGCTGAGACAGTCCTGTGCCAACCAGGACAGCGGCCACCGCTCCTGGCTCTGTCACTGCCCGCAACTTGGGCAAGCGGGTGCCTCGGCTTCCTCGTCGTTTATGGAATAATAATGGTCACTCGGGCAGGTGCATCGCCTGCCTTATAGGAAGTCCGTGTGTTAGTTGTTTTGACTGATTTGTGTTGTTGTTGCGGTGGTTACTAGTTGAGAATGGAGAGGCAGTTTGAACTTAGCGGTTTCAAAGCTCAGTCTCTGCAGACAGCGCCGCAGGTGCACACGGCTCCTTCGTGTGGCCTTGAGCGGTGTTGCCCAATGGCTTAGCCCAGTGGTCAGCAAACTCATGAGTCAACAGAGCCAAATATCAGCAGTACAACCATTGAAATTTTGAGACCAAATTTTTTAAAACTTAAACTTCTTCTAATGCCACTTTTTCAAAAATAGTCTCGCCCAGGTCGTGGTAGACTCACTCAAGGGTTCCAAAGAGCCGTGTGGGGCTCGTGAGCCGCAGTTTGCCAACCACAGGCTTAGCCGATGGTGCCGTGAGACAATAGGCAGGGAATTTAGCCAACAAAAATATTCACACATGAAGGCAAACTTACATGTACAAGATGTCCATGAAGCCTCGTGTGTTAGAGCAAAAAGTGGGCACAGCCTAAGTGGCCAGCAAGATGGAACCTCTCACAGCACATCATTTCTGGAGAATGTAGGGTTAGGTAAGCATGGGAGCACCTGAGTGTGAGGTCAGATCCTACCTCACCACTTTAGTAAATAGAAGAGGGCATCAGAAAGGAGAGAAAGTGAACTAAGATTGATGGAGATGGACGGGAGCTATGAGGGTGGCTTCCATTCCCCCCTTGTCCTCTGAACAAACCACGGCGGTGTCACCGTCCGGATTGAACACGTGGAGACAGTGAGGTGCGGGGAGGCGGAGTGACGGCCCAGGATCACAGCACTTCCAGGGCA
Organism: Pipistrellus hanaki; assembly: GCF_964339955.1. Classification (NCBI taxonomy): domain Eukaryota; kingdom Metazoa; phylum Chordata; class Mammalia; order Chiroptera; family Vespertilionidae; genus Pipistrellus; species Pipistrellus hanaki. The sequence continues at coordinate 19,037,640 of NC_140521.1, read as the reverse complement.
GCGCGGGATGGAAGCCTGGTCCCCTGTGCTGGGATTTCCTCGTTTCTGCAGGATTCGCCGAAGCCTGAGAAGCGGCTCTGCTTTTGGCTGTCTCCGAGTTGGGAGGAGCCCGAGAAATAGAGTCCCTTTGTTCTCTCTCAAAGGCAAATAATGTGGAGTTTCCAAATCCGGGCCAATAAAGGCAAATTTGTTACGGCTGTTACAGAGGAGGTGCGGTGGTCTGTGGGGCGGGGATGCCCCGGCGTGGCTGAGAAGCAGCCCAGTTGCTGCTCGGCAGTGGGTTCCACTGCTGGAAAGGCCACCAGGCGCTGGGAGGAAGCAGCAAGGAGCATTACAAATCCATTACAGACACTAACTGCTTCCATTTGTGCCTGTGGCTGAGCCCCGGTTGCCAAGCAAAGTGCATCATTCCTCTTTGCAGAACTCTGCCCTCTGGACGCCAGGCCCCGGGCAAGCCACGCCTCATGGGAGCAGGGAGGCCACTTGCTGAAGAGGAAGGGCCGAGTTTGGGGAGGTGGAGGCTGTATCGGTGGTGGGCCATGATCTGCACACCCTTGAGGGAAGTGTTTTACCTAGAATCCCCCAGGTCCTACAAAGTCCCCTCTTGTAATTAGGCCAGGGCCCCAGACACCCTGATTCATCGCATGACCAGCAACCGTGACCGGCGATTGAATAAGTAACTTGAATAAATGACTATACCAATCGGATTCCTGTGGGGCAAATTGGATTCGGGGAAATGAGACAGTGGGCCAGGGCAGCTGGGAGGGCGGAGGTGAAGGACCAGGAAGTGGATGCTCCACCAGGCTGGCTATTTTAGGTCACTTACAAGTGACATCCTTGAGCTGCTGAACTAACTAGTACAGGAGGGAAAATGGCAGAGACACAGAGAGAAACAGAGCTGCCATGACTGAGAGATTAGCAGGGGAAGGAGAAAAGACACCCAATAGGATCCTGGTACCACTTTCTTAAAAATAAATAAATAAATAAATAAATAAATAAATAAAATAAATGCCCTTTTCCTAAAGGTCACTGGAGTGAATCTCTGTTTTAACCAATGGAATTTCAAGAAAATGATGGTCTCTTTTTGTTGTTGTTAATCCTCACCCAAGGATATTTTTCCTTTGGTTTTAGAGAGAGTATAAGGGAGGGGGAGAGAGAGACACACATTGATTGGTTGCCTCCTGCACGTGCCCCAACTAGGGTGGGAGAATCAAGCCTGCAGCCCAGGTACATGCCCTTGACTGGAATTGAACCTGGGACCCTTCAGTCCACAGGCCGACATTGTATACACTGAGCCAAACCAGTTAGGACCCACCTTTTAATTTTTCTAATGTAAGAATTTTAACTCCATGCCCGTATGGGCCAGGAAAATACCATAAATGCCAGAGACAGGCTGGGCGTAGAAGAAATAGGGGGTGATGGAGGCTGGAGAGATGGAGACCACATGCCCCAGGTAAGGGGAAGTCCCCCACTGAGTTCAGGCCAATACTTGCCACGTGAGGATGTGGCCCAGATGCTAGAAATCTGGATTTTCTGCCAACTCTCTAATATTTAAAATATTCAAAAATATGGCGAGTGCCCAATAAGAACACTTGCAGGTTTGCGGTACCCTCTGGCTCACTCCTTGCAGTCTTTGGTATAGATTCTAGAATCTTCTCCTCAGTTGAGTGGAATTCAGCATAAGGTGAATGTGTCTGGGTGCTACCCACAGGCATTTAGTTACACTGAGGAAGCAAAAACCGTTGGTTATAAAGCATTTTCCCCACTGTACAGAACCCAAAACTGGTATTATTGTGACCTTTTTCTCCCATTGAATTTTATTTAATTCAGAACTCTGTGGTTTAGAAATGCTACTCACACATGGTGAATAGAATCCTTGTGGAGTTAAAAAAAAAAAAAAATTCAAACCAAGTGTCTTGCGACTCCGCAGAGACACACAGCCCAGCCTGGAATCTCATATTTGATGTATGGGTCTGTAAAGTAGCCTGTTGTGAATGGTCCTTTTTTTTATGAACATATTTGGCTTATTACTACTTTATTTTTTCCCTAACAACTTATAAGCTTACCAGTATGTTTCTGAAAGCATCACAACTAATTTCTTTCCAAATGCTTTACTTTTTAGTGATATTTTCCCTCATAACTTCCCTCTTTCCGGATCCAATTTAATTAGGCTTGGCCTTATTTCCTTGATTCTGCTGTCCTTTTCCCTCAGAGACTAAAAATCTCATATTGTACTTGATTTGCTTACCGAGATGCCTGGTTGACGAAGTGAAACCATCAGTCATATATGTAAAGGCAATCTGCATTTTTTCAAACAAAATTATTTCGTAATTAGAGGGTATGTTCATCTAATATCTTCCTTCTGAGGGCAGCTCTTGGCTGAGATTTTGGAGACTAGTTTTGAGACTCGAGTTTTGAACTTGGCTGTCAATGAAACGTATTCAGTCCCTCCCGTCTCATTTTTCCTGTGTGTAAATGGGGATGGCAATGCTCCCCGTGTTATTGTGAGAGAGAATAAATGGGGAGATGGTAGAGCTCGGTGGAAATATCAGGTTTGAGTTCAGTATCATAACTGTGCAGATTAAAAGCATGGCTTCTAGAAACTCAGGATGTAGCCAGTGTCTGCATGCTGTGGGTACAGGAGACACCTCAGCTCCGTGTTTCATTCATTCATTCAGGAATATTGAACCCATCTTCTGTGGCCAGTCCTTTTGTAGCTACAGGGGATCCAAAGTGAATCATGGGAGCCCTGATGCCTGCCCTCAGGCTGCTTACTATCTGGTGTGAACAATGCTATCATGAGGGAAATCAGAGAAGGCTTTCTGGAGGAGGTGTCACCTCACCTGCAACCTCAGAATACATTGGAGTTAGGAGGACAAGTTGGCACTGGGCATTGGGAGGAGTGGGAAGAGCAATCCAGGAGTCAGGAAAAGCGTGTGCATGGCTCAGAAATAAGGAAGTCCGTAAGTTTATTGGTCACCCACTGCTGCATATTAGCTCAAAACAAAAAGCGTTTGTTGTATCAGTCTCTCTGGGTTGGGAATCTAGTGTGGTTTTGCCTAAGCTCCTCACTGACTCTTGGCTGGAGATAATCAATTTCTGTCCGTTGAGCCTCTCCATACAGCTAGTCCTTTTGCACCTGGATCTTGGACGTGACATCCCATCACATTTACCATATTCCGTTCATTTGAAGCGAGTCTCTGGGTCCAGCTCACCGTCAGGGAAAAGGATTGCACACGTGCATGCATACAGGAGAAGGAGTCCCTGAGTCCATTTCAGAGGCTGCCTATCCGAGGCATGTCTGAGGGGGGAGTTCCATCGACATGAGTGTTCCATGAGAAAGGAAGGTTAGCAAGATCAGACTGGAGAGCTCAGTGGGCACCAGGTTGTGCAGGCTCATAGGCCATTTGAAGAAACTGGAGTGTAACCCAAGGTTAAATAGAGAAACTTGGAAGAGATTGAAGAAAAGCTGAAATAAGATCAGATTGCATTTTGGAAGGATGCAGCCTGGGAACCAGGGTGCAGCGAGAGGACTGTGGTTGCTAGAAGACCCCTGCAATCGTCCAAGCAAGGGAGATGGCAGCCTGAAGGGGGGTGGAGAAGGTGGAGAGAAGCGAGAGGGTCCCAGGGATCTTTAGAAAGTCAGAGAAGCAAGACTTGATGAATGGACATGAGAAGTGGAAATGAGGGAGAAAAAAGTGTTTAGGGTGTTTCCTAGAATTTGGTCTTGTGGGTGGGTGGCGATATGGTGGAGACCAGTTGAGAAGGAAAGGGTCAGTCTGGGCAAGGAGATGATGGGGTTGGTTTGGGGCAGGCCACATTTGAAGGGCCTGTGTCATACCCAAGTGGAGATGGTTCCTAGGTCTCCGGGGCAGGAGGGAGATCTGGGTTGAATGAGGATTGGAGAGTCACCAGCATCTGGTAACTAATTGAATCCAGGCTGGATGAGGTCTCCCAGAAGGCTGGTTTGCCTCAAACACAGGCCGAGGCACCCGGCGTAGGCACAGGGCCCGGAACAAGAGTACGTGGGACATGAAGATGCCAAGATGCTGTATGGATCAGCTGCCTTATCACCTGTTGGCAGACAAGCACTAAACGCCATGCTGTCGGCATTGTTTCTGCCTTTGTAGTGTGTTGTGGTGCATTGTTTTCTCAATTATACCATTACTGATGATCTGCAGATGGTGAGCAGAGCGAGAATTCTATTTTTCTCCTTTCAGTTCTGTTCTCTGCATGCAGCTAGAAGCCGGAGGAATGGGGTAGGCTGGGAGAATAGGTCGTTTGCCTTTACAGCCTGTGGTTTACTCTAAGAAGGTTTCATTGTTCCGTACAAGATCTGTCAGGGTTGTTGAGGGCTCCTTAATCTTGTTCTCTGAGGGGTTTAAGGAGCTGGGGGATGGAGACCATGTTTCCTCATGTTGAAACCTGAGGTAGTAGGAGATAGGGATTAAAAGCATGAATCCTGGGATCACACTGTGTGGGTTCAAACACCAACTTGGCCATCTGCCAGTGTGTGACCTTGGAAAAATTACTTTAACATCTCTGTGCCCCAGTTTCCTCATCTGTAAAATGGACTGACAATAACATCTGTCTTGAAGGGTCATCATAAGTGAAGAAAACACTTAGAACAGTGCCTGGTAAATAAAACTCTTTTTGTAAATATATTTTTTATTGATTTCAGAGAGAGAGAGAGAGAGAGAGAGAGAGAGAGAGAGAGAGAGAGAGAGAGAGAGAGAGGGAGAACGAGAACCATCAATGATAAGAGAGAATCATTGATTGGCTGCCTCCTGCATGCCCCACACTGGGCATGTGCCCTGACTGGGAATTGAACTGTGACCTCCTGGTTCATAGGTCAATCCTCAACCATTGAGCTATGCCAGCTGGACTAAGAACTTTTTTTTATATAAAATAAAAGTAGACCAAGAGCAGTAATAGCCATCTTGTGGGGTGATTGCCCAGCCCCACAAATCTTTTATTTCTGAGAAAGGCCTTCTTATTCTGGGGATGGCCCTGAGTGGCCTGTTGATGTCATGTGACCTTCCTGGCTGCGGCTGATTGGGTCAGGCATAAGCTTGGGAAACAAGTAGGGCCAATCAGGTTCCTTCTTATAGGAGTTAGCCAGGCTCTGTGGGCAGCTGGGAATAATGGAATATGATTTCTGGTGTAATTGTGGTGGTGTCTGGAGAAGCGGAGAGAGCCTGGCGGTTTGGAGAGAGAAGGAGGCAGAGACAGGGTGTCTGCAGAGAGAGAAGCAGGTGAGAGGTCCTCGGGGCTGTTCTCAGGGCCAAACTGTCCTTCTTGCCACTCCCTTCTGCCAGGGGCCCCTCTTCTTCTCCCTGAGTCCTCCTTAGAGTGTAAGCTGGTTTGGGAGGTTTCCACCACCTGTTATACAATATTAGCCCTCCTCTCCCCCAAAAATAACCCTCACACCCCACTTCCTCCAAGACCCTTAAAATTCCACATCCCAGAATTTAGCTGGGAGCAGCCTTATTTTTTTAATCTCTTCTCTTTTACTCTTCTCATCAAGTGTTTACCTTTCTGTCTGTGTCCTCCCCCCTCTCCCTCACCTGTGGACAATATACAGTTAACGAGGCCTCCTGGCCTCAGGCAAGTTCAGCCAATGGGCCATGGCAGGAGAACTAAGATGGTATTTAGCCCCCGCCCCCTTCCAGAAAACTCTCAGGCCTCCCATTTTCGTCAGACAGGGGTGGACTGCTCCCTCCCGCAAGCTCTCCTCCTGGCTTCTGGTAAATTCTCCCTCTGGGCCCAGGATTCCACACTGTGCCTGGGTGCTTCTTACAGGCACACCTCTGAGCTTTTAAATACAGTGTTTGAAAACGAAACCCTTCTTAAAGGGCCCGCATTTCAAAGTGTCTGTGCTTTCCTACTGGGACTCTGACTGGTTTGCTCTTAAAACAGAAACTGAGGCCCAGCATGTTCACTCCGTACCCAGTGTCCTTGCTCTGTGCGGTGGTGCTGGACCATAAGAATGGCTTGGCAAGCTGAAACCTCATGAGCAGCCTTAAGCAGTGGGCAAATAACAATTGTTCTGCAACCTCTAAATTTTGTCTGAAATTACAAACTTTGTACTGTTGGATATAACTGTATATAGAAAAACGACCAAAACAAACACTGAAAACTATTTTTTTGTCCACTGTCCTTTAAAGTGGTTTTTTTTATGCTTTGTTATTAAGATTTGTTTGAAGGTGTCGCTTACCTTCACTTCATTTGTAACATGAATGAGCATCTTTTTTTTATCCCTTGAAGAGTCCTCCTCCTAAGTTTGAATCAGCTTCTAATATCTATATCATATCTATATATCTATATCTGTATCTGTATCTGTATCTATATCTATTTTTTTGGGGTGGGTTGGGGTGGGGGGTCAGGTGGTGCAGAGAGAGAAAAACACATCAGTTTGTTCTACTTCATGCACTCATTGGCTGATTCTTGCATGGGCCCTGACTGACTGGGGATTGAACCTGCAACCTTGGTGTCTCAGGACGATGCTTGAGCTGCCCAGCCAGGGCCCAGAATTTTATTTTTGTGCACTTTGCATGTTGTGAACACTCTCTAAGAGCTCCTTTAGTGTGACGTCTTACCCTTCTTGTCACTCTCCTCATTGGTGACGATACATTCCCCTTCACTGTGTGTGCCCCGGGCTGCCCACCGAGAGTCCCTAACATGGGGGCGGTGTGGGCGTCTTTACAACCCACTGTCTCTTGGTAACGGCATTTTCATTGGATGCAGCTTGAACCTCCTGGGTCACCTGCAATTCTTGGCCGCACTTTCGTCTTTATTGGCTTACTTCTTCTTCTGGTTACTCTCTTAGGTCCAGTGTCACGTGGGTTTGTCCCTGAGACACAAGGAAGCAACACAGCCACATTTTCTGCCGTCTGTACATGAACTGAATGGACATGCAGTGACCAGCCAGCCGCTGATGGGAAGTCACATGATGGATCACCGATGGTGCTGGGCGTGTTTCATGTCCATATTGACTGCAGGTCAGCAGCAAGGTTTGTCCTTGATACAATTACTCCTAGTGCTAGAATGTGGGGATTGGAACTTGGATGCTCTCACTATGGACTGGCATTATTTAAAATCTGTGATGAATGAAATCTGTGCGCTTTGGAACGAGGCAAAGCAGAGACCTCCTGGGCTACACTGGCTGCTTGCTTATACTAGCGTACATTGTAATCTCTTGAAGGCAAGGACTTGCCTTTTCTGCTCTTGCATTTCCAGCAGCCAGCCCAGAAGGTGGTACAGAGTTGGTGCCTAGGAAAGGTTCTTTGAATAAATTAAGTTCCTCACCCAGAACCTCATGGCAGCTGTGGGGAGCTAGGGCCCTGGAGCAGAAGTCAGGACACCTGGCTTACTGCAAACCAGCGAGACCTATTATGGGACAATCAATCCCTTTGCTCTTAGGCCTCAGTTTCTCGTGGTCACGCGGGTGGAAAGAGTTAGATGGTTTGTGTTCCCCACAAAGTGTTCCTCAGAACAGTTGTCCTGAAAGACACATGGCATCGCTGAAAAGGGTTCCCTACGCAGGCCCACTTGGAAAATGGCTGTTTGTCTCTGGAAATGCACAAGGCCTGTGAGATGCTAAGGGCTCTACAAAGCGCCGTAATGAAAAGCACGTTTCGCCCTATTTATGGCAGAATTTCCCCTCTCTGCTCCCTCCTCCGTGCCATTTACACCCAGGGCAGCGCTGTTCTCTAGAACCCATCCTGGGCACACTAGTGCTTTCCCGGTGTAGCTCTGCATGGCTCCGGAAATCAGTGGAGGTTCTACCGTGTCCCGGCCTGACCCCTGGGCAGGACACTCCTCAGTACGTGGACCAGACGGGCGCCTCCTCTTTGTCCCTGTGCGTGAGGCCCCTGCACAGTAGCTGACACAGCACAGTTCTCCGCCCAGCCCGTCCCTGCCTTGAAGGAGCTGGAACTCTGCCCACAGCACAGGGGCCGGCCACACGTGTCGCACACATGGGTGCCGTACATGCCTCCTTTCATCCCAGACGTCACTTTCCGATTGAAGACGTGTCCTCGTGCTCCTCCGTGTGTCTATGGTGGCAGCAGAGGACACCTGTGTCTGATGCCGTGGGATATTTGGGGGTAGACAGTGAAGAAGAAAGGGCGGACGCCTTCCTCTTCTAGTGTCCCCAGGTGGGCTGCGGTTTCCTGGGGGTCGCGTATGTTTTGTCCCCGTGTCCAGTTCTGTTTCTCTAGCTACGCCTGTCCTTGCAGATGGCTTCAGGTGAATGGGGTGTGGTGGTTTCATGGGCCTCTGAGATTCACTGTGTAGTCAGCCTCCCCGGAGGAGGACCCAGGTGACTTGCGGGAAGGGGAGGTGCCAGGGGTCTGCTGGTTAAAGGTGGAGTTTAAATGAAAGACCAGGTGGAGTTTAAATGGGCTAATGGATCAAAATCAGGGGAGACTAAGGAATGGGATTAAGGCGACTTCTGCGTGTGACGTCTGCGTATGACATCTGTGTGTGACGTCTGCATGTGATGTCAGTGTGTGATGTCTGCGTATGACTCCTGCATGTGCATGGCCTGCCCTGGGGAAGGGAGCAGCAAGATGCATTGGTGGGGCTCAACCTGCCTGGCAAAATGTGGGTCACTGTAGGCGTCGACTTTTCTGTGGCCCATGTGGGGCTTGTGTGCATGTACAGAACGTTCCACATTTTGGTTGCATTTTCTCTTCGTGTGTGTGTGTGTGTGTGTGTGTGTGTGTGTGTGTGCGTGTGTGAGTCCACACATTCGGCCTATGATTCTTTAATCTTTCCACTTGTTTTGAGCTCTGAGGATGCAGATTTTTCCAGGGTAAATTCTTACCAGACTTTTCCAACACACCCCTTGTCAAATGGGCACAAGTTGCCTAAGTCACAGGCCTTCTCAAAGATACAGAGCCAGAAATAAAAAATGATTGTTGCAGTAACGTTCCCTGCTAACACCCACTTTCACCACGAGGGTGGCTCTGAAGGTCACGGGGTCAGAGGGGAAAGACTTCTTAAGAGGAGCTGGAGCTTTGGGCCCAGGGGAGAGGCAGGGATCACTAAGGAGGCTGTCCGTGGCAAACTCGGGAGGCAAATAGAAATGGAAACAGCCCAAGAAATAAACCAGCCCCCAGGAGACCCACCCAAACAATGACGACAAATCAACGGCCACAGGGCCTTCCCTGCCTGTGAACCTTTAAATGTGGTCCACGTGCTGGTTTGGCTCAGTGGATAGAGCATCGGCCTGTGGACTGAAAGGTCCCAGGTTCGATTCCAGTCAAGGGCATGTACCTTGGTTGCAGGCACATCCCCAGTAGGGGGTGTGCAGGAGGCAGCTGATAGATGATTCTCTCTCATCGATGTTTCTAACTCTCTATCCCTCTCCCTTCCTCTCTGTAAAAAAATCAATAAAATATATTTTAAATTAATAAAATAAAATAAATAAAGGTGGTACACGTTTAATGGCTGGGCCTGGGAATCTGTCCGTAGCCCACCTACTTCCCCAGTGATGTTGGGAAGCCCGCCTGGAGGTAACATAGCATGAGTCTTCTGGTATCTCCACACCAGGAGGGTTAGCTGGTTAGTCCAGTGTTCGGCAAACTCATTAGTCAACAGAGCCAAATATCAACAGTACAATGATTGAAATTTCTTTGGAGAGCTAAATTTTTAAAAATTTTAAACTTAAACTTAAACTTCTTCTAATGCCACTTCTTCGAAATAGATTCACCCAGGCCGTGGTGTTTTGTGGAAGAGCCACACTCAAGGAGCCACATTCGAGAGCTGCAGTTTGCCGACCACGGGGTTAGTCTCTCCTACGTATGGTTTGAGGCTCTTCCCCACCTCCGTGCCTTTAAACTCAACCAGTAACCAGAAAACGCCACCCCAGCCCATATCACCAGGAGCCGTTTGGATCGGAGCGGTGATGTTTGTGGACATTGATTAGGTTTTACTTTCCAGGACAGGGCATAATGGCCTGTGACTGTCTTTTTTTCTCTCTTTTCTGCCTTTCGGCTAGGTAAGAGAGCTATGACCTCTGCTCTTAGCAATTGCTCTTAATTTTTGCTAAGTGGTTAGAGCAGCGAAGGGTTGCAGGTTTGATTCCCAGCCCCAATTAGGGCCTGTGCAGGAGACAACCAATCAGTGTGTCTCTCTCTCTCTCACATTGATATTTCTCTTTCTCTCCCCCCCCCCCCCCCCCCGGCCTTTTACTCTCCCTAAAAAGCAATGGGAAAAAATATCCTTGGGTAAGGATTAACAAAAACAACAACAGAAATTGCACATGCCCTTAAATGTCCAGGGTTACCTGGCAGGTGAGGCGGTCCCCGCTGGAGGAGAGCTGGATTCGAGGTTGACTTTGGCCGGAGGCTGTTTAGATGGCAGCGGCCTTAGAAAAGGAGGCTTCCCTGCGGCTGAGCCAGCCGGTGGCTCTCACGGCCTGCCTTGGCATTTGGTCCCAGAGCCTCGCCTGACAGCACAGCGCTGTTTTGCTTTCCTCTGTCCGGCGTTGTTCTTGGGTGACAGCCTTGGAAGAGGTGACTGTGAGGATTTGGTATTTCTCAGCGAACATCAACCTTTCTCATCCCATGGCACACAAACTAATTACTAATTCTGCGGCACACCAGGAAACTTTATTTTTTGCCGATCTGATAATAAAAAACAAGTATAATGTTGACTCACTGACATCTGATGGCTGTGGTGGTGGTGGCTGTTGTCATTTTTTACTGGACAATCTAAGGGAAAAGATATCAGTGCCCCGACTACACAGTCAGGCGTTATTTCTGCTTTAACATTTTTTTGTGGCGCACCTGTTGAAAATCGCTGGGACTTCTGTTCCCTGTCCAGAATACTTGCTAAGTTTATCCCCATTTCTACCCACACTTTTTTTCTTAACTGTTTGTTTTAATATATATATATATATATATATATATATATATATATATATATATATATATATTGATTGATTGATTTCAGAGAGGAAGGGAGAGGGAGAGAGAAATAGAAACATCAATGATGAGGGAATCACTGATGGTCTGTCTGCCTCCTGCGTGGCACAACCTGGGTATGTGCCCTGACTTCCTGGTTCATAGGTCAGCGCCCAACCACTGAGCCATGCTGGCCGGGCTCTATCGCACTTCTAATGCAAGGATGCAGTAATTCGGGGGAAGAGGGAAGCAGCATTTATTTGAAGACGTATGCACCCACACTCTGCAATCATCACCCCCTCTGGTGCTCACAACAACCTTGTAAGGTTGGCATTGTAGCTCCTCGTCATAGAGGTGGGACCTTAGAGAATAGTGACCCTCCTTGCTGGGAGGATCAGGAAGTGACAGAGGAGGGCTTCAAGCTTAGGTCTTCCTGGACACCACCCATCTTCTTGTGGGCAGCTTTGTCCCCACCAGCCCCAAGGACAGCACCCCGTTGAGCATGGAGGGAGACAAATAGAGGGAGACACTCCGGCGCTTCCTTAAATATCCCACAGCTGTCACAACACCTTGGCCAGGGAGCCGCTGCCCAGGGCCCTAACACTCCAGTGCCTGCAAGTCGGATTAGCCAGACCACAAACCAGTCATGAGCCCTGGCCCCGGAGGCCTTGTTGCCAGCGAGGGTGGAACAATGGGAGTGTCTGGGGTTTGCATTGGGTGTTGCATCTCATACCACAGTGTCACCTGACACAGACACAGTGTTTTCTTGTCTGGAAGTGGGAAGCGCGTTTGCTGTGGGTTGGCAGCATGGGTGAGAACTGGGAGGAGCTTGGAAATGGGGACCTGGAAGACACGGGTGTGGAGGAAAGGGCTAACCCCACGGCAACTCTGAGTGTCTCCAAGTTCAAAGGCTACTTGAACTTGCCTCGTCACTTTTCCAGTCCTTCCTCTTCCTGGTCACTCCTAGGATATGAGCAATGCCTTTTAATGTCTCCCGTCCCCTAATAGGTTGGTTGCCTAGAAGTTTCTCAGAAAAAAATGAGGACTCGCATGTTGTAACTAAGTCTTTTTTTGTGTTTTGGAAGCAGGGTGGGAAGCAGTGGGAATCGTCTGCCTTGGAAGGGGTTGCTTTGGGAACCTCGAGTTCACAGCCCAGTCCTGTGGGGCCACTTCAGGGGGGTGAGGGAGAGCTCGGGTCCCAGAGCAGCTGTGTTCTGTGATGATGGACAAGTTCTGTATCTGCACTCTCCAGTGTGGGAGCCCCAGCTCACATGTCGCTGTTCATACTTCAAACATGGCTAGTGTGACTATGATTATTTTTATGTATTGATTTGCGAGAGAAAGACAAGGATGGAAGAGAGATAGAGATAGATAGGTAGATAGATAGACAGACAGATAAGCATCCACTTGTTGTTCACTTATTTATGCATTGATTGGTTGATTCTTGTATGTGCCCTGACCAGGGATCAAACCCACAACCTGAGCATATTGGGACATTGCCCTAACCAACTGAGCTACCTAGCCAGGGCCTAGTTTGAATTACTCTGTAGAGTCAATGTGGCTAGTGGCTGCTGTCCCGGGCAGCACAGCTCTGGAATTTGTCAGATTCAAGAGGCCATTTTATAACTTTAGGAAAGTTCTTTCATCCTTGTGAGCCAGTTTTCTGATCAATAATTGCAGGTCATACTGGTACCTGCCTCTACCTCATCATGCGAAGATGAAGCAAGGTAGTGTCTTGAAATGCTTAGCACGGTGCCTGAGGCCTAAGCTTTCCACAGTTGTTAGGGAACAGAATCTGAGGAGGAGAATGGAGAGGCAGAGACTCAACATGCTCTTGGCTGTCTGCTCAGAAGCCCCTGTCCACTCTGTCCTGGATATAGGGCTCCTTGTTTCCCATGAATCATTGGTCAGTCACACACTTCATGAAAAGATGGCCCCTCCTAGCTCCCATTCCACAAACAGGTGTGTCCCTGAATCATGTCTGGTCTTTGCCAATCGGGGTGTCTCCTTCCTGCTTTCCTGTGATTGGTTTAGGCTAGGTCATATGGTGTGGTAGTGGCCAATGAGAAATTGGGGCGATCTCCTGAGCTGTTCATGAGATGTTTTTATCTGACTCTTCAAAAGAGATACAAGAAACAGATGTCCCCTTTTCTACATCTGGAAATTGTTGTCCATGATGTCTAGACCCACGCAACATTTCGGAGCCATGTTGGGCAGCTGCAGGGGACAGGCCGACCCCCGGGTAGCGATAGCTGTGGAGCAGAAAGACAGAACCTGGGTTCCAGGTGATGTAATCAGACTTTTGAATTAACTGCACACTCCTGTTCTTCTCCTGGCTTCTCTGACCCCAGCCAACTCTGGGTTTCAGTCCCTGACTTTGAACCTGCACTCCAGTACCATTTGGACCTGAGCATTTTGTCCTAATTCCATGGCCTTATGATTTCACCATGTCTTGGCCTAGGAGGCCAGCTGTGCTTCTCTGAGTTCCAGCCCAGGAGGGGCCCTCAGAGTGAAACATTCCCTACTCCACAGCTTCCTGTGCTGCTTGTGCCATGCTGACTTTCCACGCGTGGTGGGAAGCGACTCAAGACACCTTCAGGGCAGCCCAGGGCACCTCAGGGCTTCCAGTGGTGCCCTCCCAGTGGGCAAAGTCCAGGGCTGGTGAGGAGACACTGATGGGTCTGTTTGATCCCTTTCACATTCATATCATCTCCTTTCCCATTACATTCACTAATGATACTAACTCAGCACCTACTATGTGCTGTTTCAACATATCATCCCCTTCAATCCACGCACCCTCCCTGGGGTGAGTTTTCTCATGATCATTTTACAGATAAAGAAACTGAAGTATTGTCCAGCTGGCATGGTTTGATTCCTGGTCAGGTCACATGCCTGGGTTGTGGGCTCAATCCCCAGTGTAGGGTGTGTAGGAGGCAGCTGATCAATGATCCTCTCTCATCATTGATGTTTCTATCTCTCCCTCTCCCTTCCTCTCTAACATCAATAAATTAAAAAAAAAAAAAAAAAAAAAAAAAAAAAAAAAAAAAAGAGAAACTGAGGTCTCAGAAGTTCAGAGAACACACCCAAGCTCCCACAGCCAGCAAGTAGGCGGCAGGCCCAAGCTTTGATCCCAATCAGTCAGCTCAAAATGCACGCTAAACCCAGTATGTTAAACTATCTTAAAGTGCTCATTGCCCTTGGAAGTCTCCAGAATAGCCTGTCATATGTTCTTCTAGTTGCCCATACGGCAGAGCCTAACCGGCAATGATGGCGGCAAAGAGGACAGTTGTCTCCCAGTAGCTCTGCTTTCTCTCTTTCCCCAGCCCCTGCTTCTGCTTCCCTGAACCCTTCATCTCTCCTAACATGCCCCTCACTTCCCACCAAACAGCAGCATTGGAAGTCACTGTGCTTGATGAATGGGTGACTCCCAGCCTCCCAGAGGCCTCCCAGGGGCCAGGCTCTCGGTCTCAGGGGCTGGAAGCAGTGTTTCTAGGGAGTTGGGAGCAGCCAATGGCCAGACCAGCTTCACTCTGCCTTCTGCCAGGAGCAGAGGTTTTCAAATGGCCAGAGAGCGCATGGCTGAGCTTGTCCATGTTTACAAGTGAGGGCTCCTTGGTGGAGAAGGCTCCCCCATGGGGCTGCAAAGATCGGACCTGAGAGCCCAACTCTTGTGAGCTTCCTTCTCGCACTGCGTCTTGGGGGCCCGCGTGATGTGTTTCGGTGCACGGAGGGTGCAAGTTGAAGCAGAGAGAAGCCCCGAGAAAAGTTGGCTTTCCATGAGAGCTGTATATGTCTCAGAATCACCATCCTTCTCTCCTTGTCCCAAATGTGTATGACTCTTCAGGAGGTCACGCTCATTTTCACATCGCCAGTGTGTATTCTGTCAGGTAGAAGCATCTTACTCAAGGGAAGGGGATCACACAGGGTCGTGAGTACTAGGAGGTGGGATAACTGGAAGTTACACATCTGATAACCACAGTTGTCAGATGTCTTACCTCCCACCCCATCTCACCTGCCAGTGCGAGATGCCATTAAAACAGAGATGATGCCCTAACTGGTTTGGCTCTGAGGACCAAAGGGTCCAAGATTTGATTCTGGTCAGGGGCGCATGTATCTTGGTTGCCGGCACGTTCCCAGTGTGGGGTGTCCAGGAGGCAGCTGATGGATGTTTCTCTCCCATCGATGTTTCTGACTGTCTATCCCTTTCCCTTCCTCTCTGTAAAAAATCAATAAAAAACATATTAAAAACAAAACCAGACATGATTAGGATAGTTTTGGTTCCTAATTCTTGGCACCTGGCACACAGTAGGTGCTCCCAGCACCGCTTCCCTTCCATCACTTTCTTCTCTGCCTTATCTTGTCCTCCCACTTCCCTTTACATGGCGAATTCGGCTTGAAAACAAGTCTGTTCCTTTAAGTGTCATACTGTCCTGACTCCACCAGAATCAACTTCAGGGTTATGCTGGGTTCTCTGAGACCCTCATTGGCTTATCCAATAACTCCAATAGAGCAAGAGATGATGATGAGAAGGATCCCCCATCATGTCCCTGGGACTGTAACTTGCTAACATACCCAGACACAGTCAGTGAGCTCCCCTAAATATTTCCCGCCAGGCACACGGGCCCCCAAAGTCGCCCTAATTGAAATGTAATTCGCTATGGAGTCAGGAGAAAGGGACCCCGAGTCTAAAACCTCCCAGTCCAGGAACACACGCATTTCCCATCACACCTTTCACTTAAGCCCCCGTATTCCTGCATCGAAATGAGAACGGCTTCGGGTATCCATTCAAGGCACGGTGATCAGAACCTAATCCTGCAGCACCATTTTCCCACCAGTACCTCGGGGGGAAATCATTTATTATTACTTTTCTCTCTAAGTCATAAAACGGGGAAATGATTTAATACGCAGAGTAGAACTAAATTGTTTCCAAAGTGGCCAATTTTCACAAAGCTTAAAAAGACGCTGCCCGCCCTCGCATGGTTCCAATATCCTTTGACACTTTGCGAGGATTCTGGGGAATGTCACCGAGTGCGGCTGGGGCTGCGACCCCTCCGCGGCTCCCCACAGAGTCTCCACCGTCGGGGCCCCGGGAGGGGGCCGGGGAGCCGGCACCTGCAGTCCCGCCGCAAACACGTACTCTGGTGGTTTTGTGACCCGTAATGGTTCCTCCAGGAAATCATCTCACCTCCGCTCAGGTACCACATTTCACTGCAGCCCTTTGAAAGTCACAGCCCTTCCATTTGGTTCGGTGGAGCATTTTGAGCCAATTTCTGGGAGTTCCTCGGGGAACGGAGGTGACGTATATGAAATGCCCAGCCTGCGGCAGCGGTTACATTTGAGCCCTGCTTTCTAAGTGCCGGTTTCAGGTGTTTTTATACAAAACAGTGCCTTGTATTCTTACCAGAACCTTGTGCGGTAGGGACGATTGACATCCTCACTGTGCAGATGGGGAAACTGAGGCAGGCAGGCCTGGTCCCCCAATCCATACTCTAAACCGTGGCCAACACAGCTGCTCTGGGGGGCGTCCAGCATCTGCAGCGACTCTTACCGGCTGTGCCTCAGCGTGGGGCAGACCCGCCCCTGGAGAGCCAGGAGGATGCACACAGGCTTGCTGCGGTCCTGTCATTTGCACAGGGATGTTCCATGGTGCGGACCACACGGCCTGGTCAGTTAGGCTCAGAAATCCTCAGAATCTTGGGTCAAAGGCTGTGGAACAACTTGCAGGAAGGAAAGTGGTTTGATTTTATTTTTTAAAAAATGTTTCTCAAACTTAGTTGAGCACAGACTACTTTGGCTTAACTTCACACCTACTGCGGCACCCCCCTGGGGACCAGGGTTCCACGGAACACACTCCGGGAAACACGGCTCCTTGGTCTGGAAGTTCTGGAGAGCAAGCCTCTGCGGGGAAAGCGTGACATGCTCACCGTCTGGGGTCTGCAGAAGAAAGGTGCATTTCACCGAAACCCAGACCCCCGTGGCACGCCGAGGCCCTTCGAACAGCAGGAATAGCAGAAGGGACCGCATTCGGAGCACTTTCCATGGCCTTTATGCACTTTATCCCCTGGCCCTGGCCAGCAAGGACACCAGCCAGCGTTGGCCATGTGTCCTGTGGAGGTCGTTTCTGATGATTTCCCTGAGCAGTGACCTGTGGAGAGCTGGCGGTGGGAGTGTATCTCTATATCTCAGTATCTCTGCCCTGTGGGACCTCGTGGATAGAGAACTCAGGGGTCACCTCTCTGGATCACCCTTTGTATTCACATGAGACCATGTTTCTCTGAGGCTGGTTCCAGCCTGTGACTCAGGCCAAGGTCACCTGCTGGAGGGGCCCTGTGGCCTGAAGGTGGGGGCCCCTCCAGCAGGTGACCTTGGCCTGAGGCCTCCCCATTAGTCCTGTCGAGACTCCTTAGAAACTCACTGTGATGGAAGGTTCTTCCTGCCCGGCCCTCCCGCCTCTCCTTTCCCAAGTGTCAGACCCGCATCCCCACCCTCTCCTGCATCTTCCCCTCGACCCTGCGCAGCGGCTCCCTCAGTCGGTGCTTGCACATGGAAACCTGTCTTGGGTCTGCTTTTCAGGAAGCCAGGATACCTTGGCTTTGGCTGCCATCTCAGAGCGGCATGGCCTGTGCCAGGTTGGGATCCTTCGTTTTTGGTCTAGAGCAGGAGTCTCCACTGAGCCCTTAGGCCAAATCCGGCCTGCTGCCTCTGTTTTGCAAATAAAACTTTATTGGCCCACAGCCAGGCCCTTTTGTGGTATGTGGTGTCTATGGCTGCTCCGCGTTACAGGGGCACAGTGGAGTAGTCCCTACAGAGACCGTATAGCCTGCAGAGCCTAAAATATTTACCATCTGGCCCTCTACAGAACAAGGTTGTTCACATGTGGTCTTGAACCACATATCTGGTTTTTTGAATACTGCTTGGATCAAGAACATTGCCCCTGACCTTTTGTCTATTAATTTCTTTAAGAAAAAGGGAATCCACGAATTGGGGATTATAGAACAAATCATTATTAAGTATCCTCAGTGCCACTCAAGGCATTTGTTCAATAAATGTTTTCTGAGCACCTACTAAGCACTGGATATTATGGTAGATGTCGGGTCAGATTCATTCATTCATTCACTCTTTGTTTAAAATATATTTTTATTGATTTCGGGGGGGGGGGGAGAGAAACATCAATGATGAGAGAGAATCATTGATCAGTTGCCTCCTGCATGCCCCACACTCAGGATCAAGTCTGCAACCCAGGCATGTGCCCTGACTGGGAATCGAACCGTGACCTCCTGGTTCATAGGTCGATCCTCAACCACTGAGCCATGCTGGTCGGGCTATTCATTATTTCAACAAAGATTCTGGAGTCCTAATTTATGCCAGATGAGACGGGATAAACAGAGAGGAGGATCGTATACGGTCTCAAAAATGCATCTCTGTGAGGTGGTTGACCACCTCAGCACTCTGTGTCTTTCTTTGCTCACAAAACCTCCATTTCATTCAGGGTGACAATGAGCAAGCCCCAGGAATGGTCACATTGATCACATCAATATCAGCAAGCTCCTTCCTCTTGGCCTGTGCTTGGTTCACTGTGGACAAGTGACTCAACTCTGGTCAAGAAGATGGAAGGGGGTGCTCTAAGCAAGGCTTTCAGTATAGAATTTCATTCTTTAAAAGAGAGAGAGAGAGAGAGAGAGAGAGAGAGAGAGAGAGAGAGAGAGAGATCCCTTTTCCACCAGCCCCTTCCTACCACTTTGGGTTTTACCTTGTGAGGGCTTGATGGCAGCAGCCACTTTGTGACCATGAAGGGAAGGCCAAGAGAATCATTGATGTTGCCCCTGATCCCTGCCACCATCAGCCGCTGCCACAGCCCTAGATAGCCCCTGCCGGACCCGTTGTCCTCCCATGTAAGCCACCATCAGCTGAATGTTCTCTTCCTCGCATCCCAAAGCACGCTCAGCGACGCACTCTCCCAGAAAACACCTCTCAGCCTAATCCCAACGGCCAGCCAAGTCTCCCTCCCCTCGCCCGTCCGGAGAGAGGCTGTCTCCGAGATGTGCCGTCTCCCTCCCCACACTCCCACTCACGTCTTGAAGGGAATTGCTTTGCTGGCCAAAGCCCAGTCCAATAATCCAGAATAGAAAAGGCAGACCAGCCCAGTAGTCTGCAACCTTGGGAAGCTTCAAAAGGAGGGAAATCTGGTTCCCATTTGCACCTCGGCACCTCCCCGTGCAGCCAGCAGGCAGCTCCCAGGCCGGGCAGGCCGTGCAGGGAAGCCGCCTCCCGCTCGGCGGAGGCCTTCCGGAGATGAGGCCCTCATCTGGGACCGGGGCTGAGGTGGGTGTGGGTGGTGATGGTGAGGATCGGAGAAGAGGCAAAGTGATGAGTTCTGGAGGCAAAGCAGTTGACTCCTTCACCCTTTTAGGAAATCCCATCACTCAGGCCCCAAGAAAATAACTGACGTGTAGAGACGTTTTCGGTTTATCGATTTCTTCTTTTACAATCTCTGCAGTGCTCTCGCGAGGAAGGTAGGGGAATCGATTTTGCAGATGAGGAAACGGAACCTCAGAAAGGTGCGGCATTCCCGGCTGGTGCAGAGCTGGGGTGCGGGGCGCCAGGGTTCCTGATGTGAAAGTCGCCCCATATTTTCTGATATGAACCCAAAGCCTCCCAGACTTTCTCTCTTTCTTCTCATCTCCTTGTTTGACTCTCGATAACCTTGAACATTGAAACCTCCTCGAAACCAACAGGCTCAATGCCATGATATTTATTATAATGACAAAACTTTTAATGATAATAATAATGTTATTATTTATTGAGTGTTTAGTATGGTACCAAACTGCTAAGCTTTTTCCTTGCATTTTCTGGTTCGATTTTCATAACAGCCCAAGCAAGTGGCAATTAGCATCATTCCTTTAGGTGAGGAGACTGAGGCTTGGAGAGATTCGGGACCTGCCTGAGCCCAGGATGTCTCAGGGCGGCACCAGGCCAGCCCAAGTGTGCCTGACGCTAGATCCTGACGCTAGGTCTTCACCGGCTACTTCCTCCCAGAATGAGGTCATACCTCTGTGCCTACCTTCTATCACTGTATTGATCCACCTTTTGGCAATTCATTCTCTCCTCGACCCCACAGCTCTCCTGCTGCTGCTGCTCATGCCCCCGGCCACCTGTTTGCTCTCAACGTAGTGCCCATGGCCCTGTGTCTGTGCGGGCATTTGCCCCTCTGTGTTCTGGGTGCTCCGTGTTTAGCCTGCCACGAGGGGTGTTGGAAGCAGGGGTGGAGGAAGCAGGGGATTCCGGGGGTGGAGAGGGGCTGTTATTACCCACAGGCTTTCTTAGGGGAGCATGTTAACTGTTTGAGCCGGCAGGTCAAGTGCTCTGAGCCTGGAACATCTGGCCAGCATCTCAGCTCTTTGCTAGGAATTTGTGGCTGCCCCTTCCCCCCCTCCCGAACATCCTTCTAGGGAAAAGTGATAGGGTGGCTGGATAAAGTTTTAAAGGGAAGATGACAGAACAACACACATACACACATACATACACACGCACCTACACCTGTGACAAATGGAGACATGACCTTCTTGGTCATGGGCAAGTGTACCCGGAAAGGCACGTCCTTGGCCTTGACAAGTGCTGCCATTCCGCTGGCTGGGAAGAAGGGCTGGAGTCAGACTTTCAGCCTCTCCGTTCCACCCCAGGAGAGGGAGGCTCTCCTGCCCACACACCGGGCTGTGGATCAGCAGCCTCAAACCCAGTGTTAGGGGGAGGCAGCCACACTTGTTTCTCTCTGTCTGGCCCACGGCTGCTCTCACACCACACGGCAGTGCTGAGGAGTTCTGGCAGTGCTGGGACACACCCATTCCTTCCCCGTGCCTTCTTGGAAAAGTAGCTCTGTGTCTCCGAGCCTCAGGTCAGCCAGTCGTGGGAGGGAAAAGCTGCTAGCAGTTCCCGTCCAGGGTCGGGGTGATGCTGGAATGAGGGCCAGGAGATGGAGGCGCTGGCACCGTTTCAGCACACAGTAAACACTCAATAAACGGGAGCCGCTCTGTGATTGTAAACTTTGGAGTAAGAAGAGGTCTCACTGGCATCCGCCTCTCACCCCGGCCCCAGAAGAGCATCTGCAAATCAAGGATTTACTATCTGCAGGCTCTTGAGTAAGTGGGCACGTGCTGATTAGCAAAACGCCATCAAATAGTCACTTTGTTAGGTGAAGGTGAAAATGACAAAACTCGTGTTTAAGAACAAAATTAAAAGCTGTTCGATCCAGCCATCTCCCAACACACTCTTCGGACCATCTCTTCCCTCGCTGTCCCTTCCTGCCTGGGTCAGCCCCCTGTTTCTTAAAGGGCCGAATAGACGTCACTTCTGTTTTACAACCACGTGCCATCTGCCGGGACTTCTCACCCGGCTGCGTGGTGTGACAGCAGCTGTGAGCCAGGCGGAGAGAAACGGGTGTGGCCGCCTTCCCCCAACCCTGGGTTTGGGGACGCTGACAGTTGAATTTTCCGTAGTTCTCATGTGCTATCAAACCTTCTTCTTCTTTTAATTTTTCTGTCATTTAAAAATGTAAGAAACAAAACCCCACCACGTTCTTAGTTCTAGTTCACAGACTACTCAGAAGAGACAGTGAGCGGGGGCACTGCCTGCGGGCCACACCTCACCCGCCCCGGAATCGTGCCTAGACATTCACATGCTGGGACAGTATGTCGTCTGCAATGTAGACTCCTCAGTGGCTCCCATTCCCAGTGCAGTTCTGAGCCCCGCTTGTTACATGTGTGTATATAAGAATCTGCCCACGTGACCGAATCTATGATAATCTGAATTTTAATGGCTACTCAGGATTCCAGCATGTAAATGTTTATGGTATGTTTTCAAAGGTCCCTTTAGTGTGCAATGTTGGTTGTTTCCATGTCTTTGACGATTAAGGACAGTGCTGTCATCTAGGGCAGTGGCGGGCAAACTCAGTCCACAGAGCCAAATAGCAACAGTACAACGATTCAAGTTTCTTTTGAGAACCACATTTTTTCAACTTAAACTTCTTCTAACGCCACTTCTTCAAAGTAGACTCGCCCAGGCTGTAGTGTTTTGTGGAAGAGCCACACTCAAGGGGCCAAAGAGCCGCATGTGGCTCTCAAGCCACAGTTTGCCAACCATGGATCTCATGTAATCTGTACCTTCCAAATGGAAAAAGCAAAACAAGACAGTCCTCCATGGCCACACCTTGCTCTCCAGGGCGCTGAGGGAGTCTCAGCATGGAGTTGGGCTACAGAGATGGACGCGGGGCTGACTCAGGCTCCCTCCGGCAAACCTGGGCGCTAAATGCCGCCTTTCTCCCCTCTGCCCACAAGCAAAGTCACTGCCAGGTGCCAGGGGGGAAACTGAGGCCCACAGAGGTAAAGAACCTTGGAGGAGGTTGCTCAACAAGCTGGGGGCGCCATTAGGCTTGGAACTCAGACACCAACGCATTTCTAGGATAAGTGTTGGTCAGGTGTGTTGAGCAGAGAAGTTTTACTGTGAGAAGAATATGCGAACAAGCAATGATGACAATGCTCCTAACACACATACACACACATGCGCGCGGAAGGAAGGAAAGAAAAAAAATATTCTCTGGCCCATCCAGACCGTGCCAATTTCCTCTGTTGGGATTTCACTTAATTCACCCTTTCGGCTTGTTTGCCGTGTACGCCAATTTCCTCCTTCCTCAGAAACAAATCAAGGTGTCTCTTGAACGCATGTATGCTCTTGCTTCCCTGGCCGCCCTGTCTAACGTGTTCCATATGTGTGTTACCCTAGTGGGACGCCAGCTCCCCGGTCCCCGGGATATCCGATGCCTGGGCAGTGTTCTCGGGTGTTCAAACCTCAGCAGAACGAACAGTCTCTCTCTCTTCCCCTTGCCCTTTCATAAACGGGGGCATTTCTTGGAATCTCATTTCCTTTGTGTGCGAGGCCAGTGCTTTTATTATTAGCGCCCCGCATCTTGCTTCTGCGCCTCCAAAATGGATAGGGGCCAAAATAGAATGTTGGGGACCAGCTATCATGGTAAATACTCATCACGCTCTGTTAACGGTGATTGCTTTGCTCTGATTAAAGAAGGCACGTTCTAACCTGGCTGGGGCGGGCCCTGGGAGCTCACCTGGAAATGCAGCCCATCTTCCCCACCCAGGAGCTGCCCGTTATCCTGGGAAGATGGACAACCTTGTTGCAGAAACCAGAGCTGCCAGTCCTTTGAAGACCCCCAGTCTTTGCATACCTGCAGGCCCCTGCAAATCTCCAGACCTGTGAACTGCCCCTTTGGCATAAATATTTGGCATAACGTGTGCCTACTTCCCCATATAATCTCTCCTCCTATTGAATATAAGCAGCTGGTTTATGGTCGGCGCAGAGCCTGCTGCTCTCCCATACTGCTGACGGTATTAGGATAAACGCTCACATGTGGTTCAGCACTATCTCTGCTTGATTGGCTCAGCTAGTGGCAGGCAGCACGGACCCATTGATTGTCCTGTTTCAAAATCACCTCGTCTCCCCAATGAGGAGTAAGAAAGACCCAGGGGCTGCAGAGGTTCTGGTAATGGATAGAAACAGGGGCTGAGGGTTCCAGGTACTGAATGGCTGTAAATGGCTAAAAGAGACACGGGAGATGGTCGACTGGTTACAGGTAGGGAAACTGAGACTGTGAGAGGTCACCTATCTTGTCCAAGGCATGTGACTTGTGAGGGGCATGCAACAAATGCTCTGAGTTGCCAGGATAAAGCTAACTGCAGTTCACCCCCAGGAGAGAGCCAGTGAGAAAGGGAAGTAAAACCCGCCCCCAAGTTTCTGGGATTTATGAGGAGCTACGGCCCAACCTTGATTATTCATCCTTTCTTAGCTGTCGCTTAACTTATTTGGTACTTCCTGTCATGAACAGCTTATGGGGAACAATACCCACAAATATACTAGTGTCTCAGGCATTTATTTTACAATATAGGTAAAGAGGGTGTTAAAATCAATGGGCATATTTATTTTTTAATTTGAAGTTAAATATAATCTATTCTTATATTGTTTATTGAACTGGGCAACTGTGAATTTAGTATTTACATTATCAGAAGTCTCACTCTGATAGTCCTTCGTCGGCATGAAGAGTTTATCTGAAAAATAAGAACATTGGCAATAAAGGTGAGGGAACGTGTGTGGAATTTCCTAATGAATCCCAGAAACGGGAGGATCAGTTTCCCAATCTGTAAACCGTTACCCTGAGTCATTGAACCTCGCACCGTTATTCCTTTCAACCCGGTCCAGTATTTGCTCTGCACCTGGAGTCCCATTATTTTGTGAATTAGCTCAATTCTCTCTAGACGAGTCTATTCCTATATATAGATTCTTCCATTCCTCCATCTGTTCATTATTCAACACACGTGTATTGGCCATCTAGTATATGCTAGTCATCAGGCAAGATGGGACAAAGCTGGGGTGCCCACACCTCTCCAGATTTCTGATCAGGTCTTGATTTGAAGTAGTCCGTCCACTCTCCGTGACCCCAAGGGGTTTGGAAAACCTTGTCAGGATAGCTGGACTTGTTCATGGCCAGATTAAGGAAAGCTGTAACTGCAGGGTGTAAGTGAGCAGCAAACTCTATCATTTCTTGCTCTTTTGTTGTCAAGGTTACTCCCAGAGTAACCCATGAGGGGCATTGGGACTGGGAACCAACTTCCCTTCTTGCCCCCATTTCAAGGCCAAGGCCTTTGTTCTTTATTCCCATGTTCCGCACTCTGTGCTCTAGGCCCATCCCTGCCCTTCTGGAGGTTGCAAGTTGGTGGGCAACATACCACAGTTCTAGTTGTTACTACCTTTAAGCTCCAAACCCACACTCTGTACTCGACTCTGGGACATAAGGCTGGGTCTCAGCAAACCTCATTTCTGCCCAGACAGTGGCCCCCTTTTGGGCTCTGCCAATAGGGAACAGCAGAGAGAGATTGGATGGCTAGAGGAGGCATGGGGTCAGTGTTTTGAGTCAAGAACAGGAAGAGAGAATGAGGCACACTGGCCTTGCTGGTCAGTGAGCACATGTTGGTGAGTCTGGGATGTGGAGTGTGGAGCAGTGAGAGGCGTGAATGGAGAGGAAGGCAAAGCCAGAGCAGAAGGTGGGATGCAGGCCTAGTTATCACTGAGTTTTGGAGGAAAAGAAGTGGGTGTGCACTGTGGCTCCAGCCATGCCGCTCAGCACTGAGACAGTGGGCAGTGATGGCTGAGACACTAGCCCAGTAGAAATAAAGTATAAGTCATGCATGTAGTTTTAAATTTCCCAATAGCCATTTTGACAACAACAAAAAAAGACCCAGAATGAATTAATTTACATATTTCATGGAACTCAGTATGTCCAGAGTATTCTCATTTTTAACATGCAATCAGTAGAAGAAGACTGAATGGGAAATATGACATTCTATTGCGTAATCAGCCCTCAAAACCCAACATGTATTTTCCAATCACAGCACATCTGAGTGAGGACTGACAACGTTTCAGGTACGTAGCTGCCGTATTAGATAGTGCAGCTCTCCGGCAAGACTGTCTAGGGCCCACATGTGTCAAACACAAGGCCCGCGGGCCAAATCCAGCCCGCCAGGCCTTGCAATGTGGCCCGCACCGCGCTGTCATCACTGCACTCCGCTGTCAGTTTATGACATTGTCAGTTTATGACTGTTCAGTAAACCATTCGGCCCACGATTTAGGCTGGATTTTAGATTTTGGCCCCTTTTCTGATTGAGTTCGACACTCCTAGTAGGCTCACGCCCAGCTCTGCCATTCATTAGCTGTTTAACTGGGCAAGCTCCAGCGTCAGTTTTCTCATCTGTAAAATGGAAATAATACCAGGGCCCACTTAATAAGACTATTGAGAGAATGGTATGTCAATACATTTAAAGAGCCTCAAACAATATAAAGTAGCGATTATAATATGGTATTATAATTGTAAGTAATTATAATTACATAGGATATGTAGCAATACTTATAAGACAATAATGATTGTAATCATAACTATTTGAAAACAACTGTCTCCCTGGCAAAGGTATGGCACCAATGGGAAGGGCCAGGAGGGGTTGTAGGTAGACCAGTTAGACATTCCTTGCTGTCCTCAGTAAAAGAAAGTCAGGAACTAGAGGAAGAGGATGTTTTAAAACGTGTGGCTTGGGTCCCAGAATATTAATTTACTCCACCCCCCGCCCCCTCCCAAGGGTTCATGGGGTCTTAGCATAGTTGTAAGCCTGGATCCACTTCCATCTCTGTCTCAGTCCTATTTTTGGCATTTTGAGGGGACTCCGAGGCTCGTAAAATGGGAAAATCCTAATCAAAACATGAACATTCCTCAGCCTGAACTGAGGCTTGGGAGGAAGCACTGCTGAGTCACAGAAAAGTGTGGGAGGGCCATTCCAGTCCAGTCCAGTCCAAAGAAAGTGGTCCTTAGGTGAAGGCCAGCCTATCCTAGCCCAGGCGACCAGCTTCTGTGGGTGCCAGTTTGGCCAGGCAGCGGAGGCAGGCTCCAACCCCCTTCTAATCCGGTAGCACACACCCGCCCCGAGCCTGGGCCTTGGGACTTAATGGAAACACAGAATTCATGGGGATTCGAGGGAAAATAAACTCTCTCTCCTCTTGACCCCATCTGGACTCGCCCCTCCCTCCCCAGAGGTGATAATTACTGAAGGCTTAACACCTCTCCTGTATCTTTATAAACCCTGGTTCTGGGTGGAGATGACAGAATTCCCAATACACAGAGAACGGTTGCCCTGGAAGCGACTGAGAGGGGTTCAGGCAGGACAGAGCAAGCTCCTGGAGTTCTGATTGGCTAACTGGAGGGGAGGGAGGAGGACTGGCCACCTGGACAGACATCTCCCTGACTCCATCCACGCTTCTGGGGGTGGGGATGTTCAGGCGGGGGCGGAGCTTCTTAGAGAAGGGGAAGTGGGGTTCTTCTCTTTTACTCCCCCAAGTGCGTACCTGTCAGTAACTTCCATCGCTCTCAGGATGAAGCTGGGAGTTTATTCAGAACTAGCAGTTGTTCTGGGAAACTGGCACGCACAGCTTCTACCCAATGTGTGAGCCTCAGGACCTTTGCATGTGCTGTTTCTAATCTCAACTTTGTGTTCTTTCCCTTCTCTCCTTCCCGACCTTCGCCTCTCTGTTTTAGGTCTCAGTCCAAATGTCACCTCCTTAGTGAAGGCTTAGAGTCTTCAGATTTGCCAATATGAACTACTTAAATAAATTATAAAAGCTGACAATGGAACACGATGCAGTTTTTTTGTTTTGTATTTTAAAGAACGAGAAGCTTTTTCTATATGAATAGGGGAGGGTCTTCATGAAAAATTAAATGAAAAAGGGCATGAGATACCATGTATAGTAGGCTACCATTTATGTAAAGACAACTATATATATAGAATGTGTGTGTATTTGGTACTTATGCATATGTACCTGAATACCCTTTTATATTCAACTATATTAAGTGACAAAAATCTGCAGATATTATCTAATTTTTACATAAAATCATACTCCCCTGGAATAGGGCTGGACAGATATTCAACAGAATAGCTGAGTGTGATGCGACTTCAGGTGATCTCTTTTTCCTTCTTTTGTACTTTCTGATATTTCCCCCCAATGACCATATTGCCTTTATAATCTGAAAACTAAACAAGACACAGAGGCAGCAGAAGCCGTTCAGCCTAGAGGATAAGCATACAGACTCCAAAGGCCTATTGCTTCAGTTTGAATCCTCATTTGCTGTTCTCTGGCTGTGTGACTTTGGGACCTGATTTAACCTCTCTGTGCCTCTGTTCCTTCATCAGTAAAGTGGATGTGCTGATAATAGTGTGTAGCTCATAGGGTTGTTGTCCTTCCTAAGTGTGTGTGTGTGTGTGTGTGTGTGTGTGTGTGTGTGAGAGAGAGAGAGAGAGAGAGAGAGAGAGAGAGAGAGAGAGAAAGAGAAAACATGCTAAGAATTACAGCAGTATTTATATTTTTGTTATTAAAAAATAAAATGTCCCTGGCTGGTGGGGCTCAGTTGGTTGAGTATCATTCCATGCACCAAAGGGTCACCAGTTAGATACCTGGTTAGAGCATATGCCCCGGTTGCAGGCTCGATTCCCAGTAAGGGGCATGTAGGAAGCAGTTGATAGATATTTCTCCCTTATCAATGTTTCTCTGTCTCTCCCTCCTCTTCTCTCTTTTTCTCTCCCTCTCTCTCTAAAATCAAGAAAAACATTAAAAATTTAAAAGAAAAGAAAAGATATTGAATCATGCATGTTACCTAGTTAAAATATTTATATAATAAAATTTAAATATATATCACCACCATTAAAATATATATATGTATACTATGTATGTTTGTGTGAGAGAGTATACATGATTTAATGTAAAATATATTATATTTGACTTCTCTCTATATAAAAGGCTAAGGGACTGACCATCGTTCGTCTGATCATCCAACCGACTAACCCGACCGGACAGTACATATGATGTGCACAGGCAATTTAAAAATAAACATTGACTCACACATGCATGATACATATAAAGCTTTCGCTGGTGCCAATCCAGACAGAGTAGGACTACTCCTACCAGAACCAGCTTTCGGACACGGTCAGTTATATGTTGCTTTCTTCCAAGTTCGAAGAGCATGTGATGTTAAAGTTGTGAATACTTCATCACCAGGGAAATTAGTTAAGCACTCTGAGAGTGTTGTTACTCTTAATGTGGTATACAGGGAGATACTAGAAGAAGTTTAATCAATTTATCAGGCATTGCTTTTATCAGTGTTATTTTTATATCTTTTTGTTTTTATGTCATATTTTGTTATTTTTACATTATGTTTTTGTTGTTTTTACATCTTGTTTTGTTATATCATGTTGTTATTTCTTCTAATTAATTTCCTTTCAATGTGCATGAATCCATGCACTGGGCCACTTGTTTTTATAATAACACTGAGATACATTTTTCTAACTTGCTTTGTCACTTAATATAATAGACATATAAAAAGGTATTCAGATACTCCCCGCCCCAGATTCCAACTTGGAGGGCATCAGTGTCTATCCCGAAATATTCTATGCAAATGTGACCAAACACACACACACAGACACACAGGCACACACAGACACACACATAAAGCTTCTGCCTCTTCTCCCCTAACCTGATGGGACTGTCTGTCGGGTGTGTGTGTGTGTGTGTGTGTGTGTGTGTGTGTCCCCCTCCCCCCTGCCAAAGCATTGTAATCTCAACCGCTCTTGTGTGGCGCTGCAAACTCCAGGTGCTGGGAGTGCGCTAAGTGCCAGGAGCAGGTGCTCTAAATTCACCAGCTGATGCTGCCCCATCGGGTCCAAGGTGAGGAGATGGAGGCCTGCATCCTCCACAGAGCTCCGTGTGACACCTGACTGAGCAGCTCTGATTAATTAAATGTTTCACCCTGAATTTGCAAAACATCATTGTGGGCAAGTCTAAGCTGGTTAATTAGCCTAGCAGGTCAGTCGGCTGGTGTGCTGATGTTCGTGCAGCTCAGGCAGGCTGACAATGCTGGGTTGAGGAGGGAGGGGGCAGGTTTGGGGTTTGGATCACGTGCCATTTTGGATCCATTAAGTGGGAGAATTCCTCCCAGTCACCTTGAAGGGACAGTAGCTCTATGGTAAGTAGGGAGACTTGCTCTGTGGTAAGTATTTTCCAAGCCTCACCATCTAGTTTTGGCAAGGACTTTTTCAGTTGTAAGGTGAGAGAACCCAACTCTGATTGGCTTGCGCCAAAAAGCCATTGTTACCAGTTACCTTCTTGTAGGTTGTTACTGGAATTGGAAAGTCCTGGGGTTGTCTGGTCAGGAACACCTGGCTGACTGTGGCTCTCCTGCTTTGGCGTTTTTCTCAGATTATACCTGTCCTCAAGGTCAAAAGGAGGCTGCAGCAACTTGAATCCTGATTTCCTCCAGTGTGGACCCCGAGGGACAAATGAGTGGCATTCCCAGAAGTCCACTCTGTCTCCTTGTCTGTCAGAGATGCTGTGTGTCCATCTCCACTGTGCTGACAGCTTAGGCTAATCGGACCCATTCTTGTACCGGGGTCTGAGGGGTCCCCTACCCAAACCATGCAGGTAATGTGGGAGAGGGATATTTCCAGAGCACTGCTCTTCAGTCACATGCGTGGATATTGACAGCACACACACAACAGAGAGGGGTGGTGAAAATTTCCACTTTCACCATTAAGAAAACTAAGATATCGGAAGGTTAAATGACTTGTCCCAAATAATAGGGTAGGTGTGTGCTTCTATCTGGAGTCACCTGACTCCTAAGCCTGTGCCATGACGAGACCTGGGCTGCCTTCGTGTCTTGCCCTTCAACATCTGTCTGTCCATCTGCTCTGTCATACAGTCCTCATCTTTCCATTCATCAAGTTCTTATCCATCTGCCTTGATCCTTCCCTCTCTGCAGAGTTCATTGTGGTGAAGCACTGAAGTACACCATTAGGGAGGATTTGTGTTGGCAGTGATTTCCTTACCCGGTGTACCCCATAGATGGTGATTTGTACATTTTTCTAAGTTTTTAAATTCATTGTATTTATATGATAAAGCATATAGTAAACATAATGATAATGATGACAATGGAACTGCTAGCTAAGAGTAATCTTATACCAGGCACTGTAGTGAGTATGTCTATATCTAATTCTCAAAACATCTGGTGAATGCAGAGGTAGTCATAATATAATGCTATTACCATTATTATGCCAGTTAAACTATTATACAGTTAACGAAACAGAGGTACGGAGAGGTTAAGCAACTTGCCCAAGGTCACACAGCTAGAAAGTGGCGGAGCAGAGATTTAAACCCAGGCTGTGTGACTCTGGACCTCCATATAATATTGCCTCTCATCACATTAAGCTTGCACGTTCATTGGCATTATTGCTCAGATAAGGCTAAATGTTGTGGGGGAAGATTCACAGAAAAAGATAAAGAAATCTCGGTGCTGAGGCTTGTGTGGGAGAGGCATCCAAGAATGGCAGCCAGGTTCCCCTTCACAAATGCTCGAGAATGGTCATTCAGAGTGCAGCACGCAAGGCCCGAGACCCTTTTGCAGAGTAGCAGAACCCTTTGGGGACAGAGTCCAGCCCACCATGAATCCCTGACCCCAGCTAAGGCCCTAGTGGCCATTTAATGCCTGGTTAGTCTTGTCCTCATTGACCAGTCCTTTTGTTTTTACTTATTTCAGATAGGAAGGAGAGGGACAAGGAGATAGAAACATCAATGATGAGAGATAATCATTGATTGGCTGCCTCTTGCAATGCCCTCTACTGGGGATCAAGCCAGCACCGTGGGCATGTGTCCTGAGCAGGAATTGAACCGTGACCTCCTAGTTCCTGGGTCAACACTCAATCACTGAGCCACACCGGCCAGGCTCTGACCATCCTGTGTAGATTGAGGTGCCTACCTAATCTCGGATTTCATAGTCAGAGGTATAAAAGAGCATAAACACCCTCACGCACATGCATAGTGCTCATTCTCAGTTTAAGGGGTAGAACCCAGGATATGTCCCAGCACTGCGAGGTGGCCCAAGCGCTGTGCAGCAGAAGCACCGGGAGTCTGTTTCTAGTTGAAAGGCGAGGAGAAGCTAGCCTGCAGAGAGGGACGCAGAGAAAGCTTCCTGCCCGTGTGTTCCTCAGGCTCAGGTCCAGTCCAGTCTGAAGGCTCCTGAAGACTTCCTTTGCCCTTAACGATATATTCTGCCCAAGAAACAGCAGGTCAGATTTCTGTAGCGTCCCAACCACATCGGTCTGACCTACCCACCTGGTGTGGCCTGAAATGCCCAACCTCTCTGCCCAGAGCTGGGTCAAATCCATGGCATGACAGATATCCAGGGGGGCATCCGTTAACAGAGAACCTTCCCCCTGACCTTCAGACTCAGCCCACACGAGCCCTCCCCGTGGGGGGCCAGGTGGACCAACATGGATTTCTTACCCCCCAAGGTCAGCAAAACCTGGCACAGTGATTTCTCTGTCCGCAGCCCGATTGATCGTTTCCCCGCCTCCTGAGTAACGCTGAGTCCGAGCCTCAGATGTTGGCCATGAAGCCTGTCTCTGCTCCTGGGTGCCCTGGGGCCTTGTTAAACCTCTCTCTGCAGCTCCAGGAGTCAATGTCCAGTCTCCGAAACGGCCCCTCTCACCTCCACGCAGGGGGGCGGGCAATATTAAAATCCCCCGTGTCACCGCTGGAGTCTCGCTGTCTCTCTTTCGAGTTGGTAGTTAAAAATTCATGGTGATTTTCAAAGGAGAAAAAATGCTTAAACGGCGTTCCTCTTTGCAAACGTTCCCCTTTTTGATTCAAAATCAAACTTTTGTCTAGACAGGCGAAGGCTTTTTGCTGACATATCTTGCCAGCTCAGAAACCTTGAGGTTTTCCAAATGCAACATCCCCACCCCTTCCCGGCGGCCGGTCTCCAGCCCCACGTTGCTTTCAAACACAGCCCCTGAACTGCTCCGAGGAGAGCTAGCTGGGTGGAAAGCCAAAGATGGACATTGGCAGCTCCTTCCTCTGGCTCAGCCATCTTCCTTAACAAGTTCTCTGCTCTGGCAGCCACGCTAACTTTCTGGCACAGTCTAGCTGAATTTCAGTGTTCGAGTGGCTGTAAAATTACCCCCCACCCCCAGCTGCTGCTGCTGTTTCTCCTCCTCCTCCTCCTCTACTTCCTTCTGGTCTTCTAATCCAAGTAATATGTATCCACTGTAGAACAACTAGAAATTGGGCAAGCACGAAAGGAAGGAATCACCCCTCCCCGAGGTCTTATTCTTCTACAGTGTTTCTCAAACGTGTAGACACATATATTCCTGTATTTGCCTCTATTGGTATCTCATCATTTATCCCAAAGTGTTGTAGCTTAAGACATGAAAATGTTCTGTTGGTCAGGAGCTCGAGAGCAGCTGACTTGAGCAGTTGTGGCCCAGAATCTCTCATGAAGTCATCATCAGATGTTGGCTAGGGCTGCAGTCTCATCCGAAGGCTTGACTGGGGCTGGGGGATCTGTTACCAAGCTGGTGCACTCACGTGGCTGGCCAGGTGCTGCTGGCTGCGGCACGAAGCCTCAGTTTCTTGCCAGGTGGAACTCCTTTTCCACGGGCTGCTTGAATGCCCTCACAATATGGCAGCTGGCTTCTCCCAAAGTGAGTGATCCAGGAAGGAGCCAAGCAGAAGGGGTAGTGCTATTGTGGACTTGAAGTCATACTCCATCATTTCTGCCATATTCTGCCGGTCATTCAGCACAGCCCTGAGGCACTGTGGGGGAAGCAACACAAAGGTGAGGAGGCAGGGATCACTGAGGACCATATTGGTGGTGCAATACCATTGTATAAATATGACATCGTGTAATATCCATATACCTTTTTTATTTATTTTACAAAAATAAAAAGCACTGTAGTATGCATACTAACTTATCAGCATGTGCGTGAGTCACATGTTTTATTCACCATTCCTTTTGGCTTCCTGATTTCCCATCCCTTGGATAACTAGTTTCTTATATTAAAACTTCTCAGTGACAAAATCGCCAGACTGGTTTCTGGTTCTATGGCTGGGTCATGACTGATACTGAGGACTGACTCTGTGCTGCGCCTGTAGGAGCACGGGGACCTCAGCCAGGGATGAGCAGGGTCTGGGTCTGCCCCCTGAGGACCTACACTCTGATGGGGAAGACAGCCTTCCAGGGTCATTGTTCCAAGAAGGGGTATTAAGGAGACTCGGGAGCTCTCACGAGCTCTTGGGGGCCAGGAAAGGCATTTAGGCTGAGATCTGAAGGATGGACAGGAGTTAGCCATCGGGGAAGCTCCTGGCATTCCCAGGCTAGGGGAAGGGAAGGGGCCGGCTCCTTTGCCAGCCACCGTTAGTGGCATCGACTGGCCAGGCTGCTTGCTCTCCCTTCTGTTTCCTGGCATTTGTGCTCATTTTGCTTCCAGCTGCTAATCACCAGTTGCACTCAATCTGGGTGATTTGGACACAGACACAGACATTTCTAAGCACCATTTGGCTTTGCAACTACAGCAGCTCTGACTCCAGGAGAGGAGCATCAGAGCTGCACTGGGTTCTGGGCTCCTTTGCACAAAAGCCGAGAGAACGTGGGAGACTGGCCAGAGAACATCCACCCACCCACCTTAGATTTCCTCATCTGTGTGTGAGTGCCTGCTTGAACCCAGCACCGCTCGGCACTGGCCTGGGAGGCAGGCAGGCAACCCAGGAAAACAGTCTCTTTTTCTGTGTGAGGAGGGAGGGAGCAGTCAGAGAAAATAATTACAATGTATTTTGCAATACACATAGTGAAAGAAGTGGAGGAAGGAAGTGACATGAATGAGAAACAAATAAAAATGGATATTTTTTTCCATTGATTTTTAAGGACAGTGGAAGGGAGGAGGTGGAGAAGGGAGAGAGAGGGAGAGAGAGAAACATTGAACCTGCAACCGAAGTACATGACCTTGCCTGGAGTAGAACCAGAGAACCTTCAGTACGCAGGCCAATGCTCTAACCACTGAGAAAACTGGCTAGAGTGGGGACTGTATTTTTTACAGAAGCTTAACCTACCCTATACACCATTCACATTTGGAGCTCATCTAGGTCTGGGCTTCAGTGACCCACTTTTTCTTTTTAAAAAAAATATTTTTATTGATTTCAGAGAGGAAGAGAGAGAGGGAAAGAGAAACATCATTGATGAGAATCATTGATCAACTGTCTCCTGCACACCCCAACCGGGAATCGAACTGTGACCTCCTAGTTCATAGGTCAACGCTCAACCCTTGGTCCACATGGGGCCGGGCTGGAGTGACCGACTTTAGAATTATGACTGATCAAAGCTATGAGAGCCTGGAATGACCAAGAAAGTGAGAGGAGAAAGGGCCTGAATTCTCGAAGGCTCGGTGATAGGAAATGTTAAGATATGGACAAAGGAGGCTGAGGGCAGGAGGTCGGGGGACAGCCAGGAGTGGGTGGTGCCATGGATGCCAATGGAGGAAAGATGGGGTCCAGTGGGGACGGTGGGCATCAGAAATAGTTACTACTATTAAATCTATACACATAACCATCACGTGGGACAAAGATCTCAAAGGTCAGGCAGCTGCTTCCAGGCTGGGAACGATCCTGGGTTCGGGGCAAATCCCTCCCCTCTGTGGGTGTGTGTCTTTCTCGTTCCAGAACGCCGTTTTCAGTTCTGCAGGACAAACGCAGCCAAATCTCTCTAAGACTTTCATCTGGCTCCCATCCCCTGTCAGCCCACCCCCGGGCCCCCACAGAAAGGTGTTGTATAAATAAAAAATACTGTCATTACAATGTGCCCGACAAGTGTTTGATAAAGATCAGAGGAAGCGGAGACCCTCTGTGGCCGCTGCCATGGGGGGAGGCCCGATTCCATCCTTGTGTTTCAAGAAAAGTTTGTAAAGGAAGCCATGTGGCAGAGGCTCGCTGGGATGGTTTAAAAAAATGAAGGAAATACCCCATTTCCTGATTGTAAGAAAATATGGGTGGAACGAGCCTTAAATGAGCTGGTCGTGGCTCTGACTTTGATGTCAGATGAATGACAATTATCTCCAAGGCAGGAACACAATGTAATGAACTGGCCCCACTTTTCCATGAAAAACAAAATCTCTGAAGGGGCCTTGAGTTGGAAAACAAAGGCGCCCTCACTTGCAAGGCCTCCAAATGGAAGGTCTGGGGCGGGGGCGGGGCATTCTGCAGCTGAGGCTGATGGCAAATGAAGTCCCAAGAGCTACTGGGCCCAAATCATAGGAACAGCTCCATGCTGGGCTCTGCAGCAGGGTCTGTCTTGCTGCTATTGAATTTAGCAGACATGGAAGGAAGGCCTACTGTGTGACTGGACCTGGATCTGGTCTGTTGCTATAGAGTCAGTAAGAAATTTCACAATCTAATGGAATAGTCCGGACACTTGATCGATCCCTTCCAATCTTCCCTTCCTCTCTCCCTCCCTCCCATCTTCTTAACCCACAGTATTTATTGAGCATCTACTGTGTGCTGGCCACTGTGATGGGTGACAGGATAGGATGATGAACTTGGCAGTGTGGTTCTGCCTTAAAGGAAACCGGGAAGATACAACATTAATTGGGTCCTGTGATAAAGTACATTAAGGGGGACTTGCAAAGAATTGTGGGTGCTCACAATAGAGGACGTGGACAGTGAGGAGTGGACAGTAATAAAATAGGCAGAAGTCAGGATTGATCCCCAAGGGAAGGTCAGATTTCAAACACAGAAAAGGGGCTGATGCTCAAGCTGGGTTTTGAAGGGTGAAGAGGAGCTGCCAGGTAGGGCAGGATGAGGGAAGGGCATTCCAGGCGGATGGAACAGCAATGCAAAGGCACGGAGGCTTGGAAGAATGCACAGTTTGTAGCAACTACAAGTAATTTAGGACTTCTGGAGAAGGAAGCCCAAAAAAAACTGGGAGAGGAGCCTGGGACAGCAAACAGGGTTAGATCATGAAGGGCTTTTTTTTTTTTTAATTTTTTAATTTTATTTATTTATTTATTTATTTATTTTATCAGATTGTGAAGTTTGTTTTGAAGGTAATAGGGAGCCATTGAGGCAAAAGCACTCCAGGCCCCGAGGCGAGGACAACCTGGGCGAGTGAGATTAGAGAGATGAATCCAGAAATTCATCCCAGATGGCACCAGGGGAGGGCTGTGCGGCTAGAAACACAGAGCCGCTGACGTCTTGCCTCGCCATTGGTGGCGGAAGCTGGAATAACTGTGACTCAATTCTTGCCATTGCACATGAAAGACGCAGCCATGAGTCAGATGGTCAGAGTCACTGCCAGGGGGCTTACTGGAGGCTTGGGACTTGTTGGGGGTCAAGAATTAAACCCGATACCCCATTTCTCCATTGAGTCATACGGTTTCCCATGCGCACGTAGTTGTGAGCCTGGGCAGTCTGCCAACAGGCACACCAAGGACTTCAAAGGTGAAAGTGAGCTGTCAGTGGGTTTCACAAGCTAGACCATGGACAGGAAGTGAGAGCAAAGCTTCCTGGCTAGGAGCATAAGTGTTGATGACAAATAGTTCCAACCTTTGTCTTTTAACAGTTGTAAAGCTCCGGGGAACCCTCTTCCTCTCTCTGAGCCTCAGTCTCCCTCATCTGTATAATGGGCATCCATGTGGCACAAAGCAGATACTCATTCAGGATTTCCTGCTGTTAGGTATGTGCAGCCTTGAAAAATTCTTTTTATTGCACTTCTCAGTTTTCTTACGTCCCATTTCTCTTTCCCCTATCCAGTCTCACTCTCAGAGGAGTTGTCTGCGATGCCAGGACATTTCTCTGTTAACAGCGTGAGGGTCAAGTTTAATTGGAGCCTTTCAATCTGTATAAGCCGGCGGGGGGGGGGGGGGGGGGGGGGAGGGCGGAGAGAGAGAGAGAGAACACGAGCTAAATTTGTATTTTAAGGCTCACATGCGAAATTTCAGGGGGTCAGCCAGATCACTCAGTGTGTGGCTTCGGCCTTCTTCCTCTGACCCTTGCTGAACACATACAGGGAGACATAGGAGGTGGACCCCAAGCCACGGCCCTGCAGAAGATACCTGTCCCGGTAGCAGCTGTGGTTTATTCACCCTGATAAACCCCAGGTTTCCCTCTGTGTCTCTATCCCGCCCCCACTTTCTGTCTTTGATGTTCAAGGGGAATGGACCTACTTCTAGTTCCACATCTGCCCAGTCAGCATATTCTATCACCTGGACCCCAGTAATAGGTTCACGGGTGGTCATGTGACTCACAGAAGTCCAATGGGAACCAACAGCCCTTGGGCTCTGAAGGGAGTATTGGGGGCAAAGAGCTCTCTCTGTCACTGGATGTGCTGCCCTGGTGAAGCACCTGCTGGGAGCTGCTGGTGGGCGTCTTGCCACCATGAGACGTGGGCCTGCCTAAGGATGAAGCCATTGCTCAGGCTGGGAGATGGAGACGGGCTGGTTTATACCAATCTTAGCTGGTTTCTCTGTCTGGGCGAAGGAGAATCTGCTCCAACACCCCAGCAGCACCTTCATGCAGCAAGAGCAAGGGAATCACAATGCTGGGACAAGCCAGTGACAGGGGTCACTCTAGGTTTCCTGCCACTGCCACCTGGCAAGGACCCTGGTAAAACGACCTGAACTCACCAGATATCACTGGACGTTAGAAGGTGCTTTTCCCGTATCAGCTCCCATTTTGTCTACCAGAACTCAGTTTTCCCTTCTGTAAAATGGGTACGCCTGTGCAATATAGCCATGCGAGGTAGGCAATGTGGTCATTTCCATTATTACCTATCTTTGTCAGCCCCGGACCTTCATGGAAACTTCAGTCAGTTCATAGCAAGGTAATAGCGCTCGATATGCATTAATCATCGGGCTGAGCCCTTCCAGCAGCAGCACCTGCCTGAGGCTCAGGGCGCTCACCCAATAGGGAGACACTGGCTGTCCCCATTTTGCACATGGGGTGCTCGCCTGGGAAGGAAGGGCATGGCCAAGGTCACACAAAGATGAGCCAGGCAGGACTAGACTCTTAAAGAGCACAGTATCACAGTTTCCAAATGGGTTTCTTCTTTTAATTTGGTGCTTACCTGATTGCTGAGCTGGTTGCTTGCTCCCATTTAACAGATATGGAAAGTGAGGTTCAGCAAGGAGGGAACTTACCCAAGGCTGCGCAGGAGGAGGAGCAGGAGGAGAAGGAGGGAGAGGGGGAGGGGAGGGGGAGGATCACCATAACGGACACCCTGTAGGGAGCCCTTGACTAGGTTGGTTATCTCCATTTTACAGATGGGGAGACTGAGGTTTACAGAATGAAGTCACTTAACCCACGTGACATAGCTAAATCGTGATGGAATAAGATCTGAATCCAAAGCTCGCTCCTTTCAGCACCGTCCTGAGCCATCTTTCCAGAAATGGGCTCCGCACCAGTCCCGGACCACACACCATCTGCCCCGCTATTTTGGAAGAAACTCTTGAGGCGTGAGGGCAGAGGGAGAATGTGTCCCCGTCCCAGGCTCATTGTTTCCCACTTGGCAGCTTCTGCCCGCTTAGGTAAATAGAAGTGATTCTGTCATTGTTTGTCTCTGGTCCTAATGACTCTAGTCTCTTTGTGTCTTGGGAGCCAGGCCTCACCCCTGGGAAGCAGCCTGGGGTCTGAGAGGCACCAGCTGCCTCCGGGAACAATGGCCTTTGTTCTTCACACTTTCCCTATCAAAGCCTCCCAGCAGGGATGGCCTTCAGAGGCGATGGGCGCTGAGATAATTCCTGTGCCAAGCTGGGGGGGCGGAGGGGGGGGGGCGCCAGGAAAGGAGGGGTCAGGTGTAACTTTGACCCAGTTAAGTAACCAGAGTCCTCCGTCCTCTGTGCCTTGGTAAGAACAGACTATGAATAGCCTGGGTCATTAGCTCATCATGTCTGTGTGAATTGTTCTCTGCTTATCCTCGGGGAGTGGCAGGGCTGGACATGACATTGGTGGACAGGGGAGGTCAGTAACAACAACAATAATAATAGTGATGACACCGATGCTGATGCTGCTGTTATTTATCATGCACTTGCTATTGCTCCGAGCACGTTAAGTCTTTATATACACAGCGCCATTTAATTCCAGCAGCAGTCCTGGAAAGCGAAATGATTCCTATCATGCATATGTTTGAGTTGAGGAAAATGAGGCTCTGGGGAGGGCCAGGAGCTGGGCCTTGAACCCGGGTCTGTGTTGGCCCAGAGCCCACCATCTTCACCTCTAGGTTCAGGTGGGTCTTTGTAAACATGGGCAGAGTGGGGGCACTGGCGTAGGCACACTCGCTCTTGCTCTTAGCGAAGCGTGTGGCCTTA
Organism: Pipistrellus hanaki; assembly: GCF_964339955.1. Classification (NCBI taxonomy): domain Eukaryota; kingdom Metazoa; phylum Chordata; class Mammalia; order Chiroptera; family Vespertilionidae; genus Pipistrellus; species Pipistrellus hanaki. Next base: position 18,997,952 of record NC_140521.1, on the reverse strand, counting down.
GCTGGTGGCCTTGAGTCTCCCTCCCTCTTTCTCCTCATTCATAAAGCGGGGGCCCTAATGCTTGCGCACCAGGGTCCCTGCAGGAAAGGCATCTGCCCTTTCTGCTGCAAAGTATGAGCGTTTAATGAAGGGGAAACTAAGAGGGTGAGCAGGGTTAAGAGAGCAAATGAGGGCTCCTCAGGCACCCAGAGCCTAGCACCAGTGGGGTGCAGGCACCCTCTGGGTTTCTGGAGCCCCAAGGTTAGGGCTGGGTCCTGGTGGACGGGCCACCTGCAGGAGCTTTACCCTGGGAGGGACATATCCCTGCCAAGGACGCAGTCCTGATTTAGGAGGAAACAGGAGCAAGGCCCAGCCCCTCTCTCCTTTTACCCTTAGATCTCCTGTCAGTGCTTCCCTATGGATGGTCCCAACCAGAAGCCAGAGCACAAGGGATCCTGGGAGATGGAGCCCATTGGGGTGGAGGTCCGCTTTTGGGACAGAGCAGGACAGAGAAGGGTGGGCAGTGGGAGCAAGGGGCAGATGGAGAGTCACCAGCTCCCACCGTGCAGGTTCCCCGTGAAAGGGGAACAGTGTGACTTACATTTAGCACCTGGTTCTCAGCAGGCATGGGACACATCTGGTCAGTTTTGTGACAGGAGGAGGCATGGGGGCATCTGTCGGTGCCCAGAGGCATCCTCTTTTGGCAAGCAGCAAAATGGATTTCTGGAAAAGGAGATGGATTCTGGATGCAAACCCCGCTCTCCCACCTATCTGGTACCTCAGTATCATCACCTTCAATATGAGTAGCACTTGCACTGAGTGAGTTAAACACAGGAAGCTCTTAGGAGAGTGCCCGGCCCCTGGTCAGTCCTCAGTAAATGCTGGCTCTTGTTATATGTTTAGATGCTTGCTTTCCAGAAGGGCTGTCAGGCAAATCAACTAAGAACAGAGCGACGTGTTTTCTCAGTCTAAGTAGATATTGATTGGGGAGCAGAGACAGAAAGCCTGTTTGGATCAAATGGGTCACGGAGGGCCTCTTTGAGGAGGTGAGATTTGAGTTGAGACCTGGAGGATGAATGAGAAGCCTCCAGGTCTGGAGGAGAGTGGTCCAGACAGCAGGTGCAAAGGCCCTGGGCAGAAACAATGTTGGGTGTTCAAGAAACAGCAAGAAGATCTTGGAGGCAGCGGATGAAATTAGAAGTGGGTGCCAGAGAGGTGGTCCCGAGGCCAGAGTCAGGAATCTGGACTTTCTTCCAGTGAGATGAGAAGCTCCTATAAGGGTGTCACGCTGAGAGAGGACATGGCCCTATGTGTGAGTCTGGGTGTCCCAGGAAGCAGGTACCAAGGCGGGAGTGGATGTAGCAGCTTTAATTGGGGGGATGCCTGATGGAGGGAAGATAGACGGGGCCAGAGCAGGCGGGAGGAGTTGCTGGACTGTATTGTGGGTCGGCACCCAGAGCAGGAGGCTGGGAAGGAAGGTGAGACAGCAGCTCCTCTGGCTGCCACGCAGCCTCAGGAGACCCAGCAAAGCCTGGGCGAGGCCCTGAGTTGCCAGACGAATTAATTCTGACTCCCAGGAACGGCCGTCTTTGGTGTCCCCGCCATTTTCAGAACCTGGCTGTAAACCTGGGGCCCCGGAACCATGGCCTGCAGGCAGGCTGACCTCCCAGCAAAGCGGGGCCTGCAGAGCCCAGGCAGTTAGACTGAGAGGTGCCTTCTCACCTGGCCCCGCCCAGCGTGCTGTTGGGACTGGCACTTGGGCTCTGCCAGGAAGACCTGCTGGGGAGGTGGTGGCAGTCCTGCCTCCGATGATCAGAGCTGCAAAGGCCACACAGGGGACCCCAGAAGGAACTCCGCGGGAGGCGGGGAGAGGTGCGCGCCTCCCAGTGAGTCAGGCCCTGCCTGGCTCCAGCCCTGAGCGCCGGTCTCCGACACCCCCCAAATCCCCTGTCTCCCCAGAGGAAGTGAGGCCTGTAGCCCGGCTTCCTGCTATTATGCCATTTTTACAGCCTGGACTTGATTTAGGTGTTACGCTCTTGCTAAGAATATGCCCTGACACTTGAAAGGAACCTTTATGATTGTCCGAATTTGTGAAGAATTAGTTGTTGCTTTTTTTTCCCCTTTCCTCTCTCCCCTTTCTTCCCTGCAGGGTCAGGCTGGAGCCGCTCATTGTTGTTAAATTTAGATCTGGAGCTATATCGGGCCGGGCTGGTGTCCCCGGCTTTCACTTCTTTAGACAGGAAGGAAGGCCCCAGCTGGGTGCTGCGGAGCGCCAAGAAGCTGCTCAAAGGCCTCGGGGAAATGTGTGTTCGGTGGAACGCGTGCGCAGGAAGGACCAGATTCTGAGCGCGCCTCTGCTTAGTTGAATTGGAAGATTTACTACCCTCTCCCCATCTTTTGGATATCCCAGCGAGTCAGGTCTGCCACCCTGGTGGTTAGAGCCCTGCTATGTGGGTTCAAATCTCACCTCTGCCACTTTCTGGCTGTGTGGTTTGGGATAGGGGACATCTGCTCAATGCACTCATGGTCTCAGTTTTCCCATCTGCAAAATGGGCATAACGATGGTACCTGACTGCTAAGAGTGGCTGGTGGTGAGATAAATGACATAACACGTGACAGTGGCTCAGCACAGTGCCCGGTGCCTGCCATGTTCATACACAGATGTTGGCTGTTCTGCTATCTTAGGGTTTCCTGGCTGGAGGCGCTTATACAGAAGCTGCCAGGGCAGGTCTTAGAGATAAAAAAGATCCATGGTAGAGCGTGAGTGGTCAGTTTAATAATTCTTACTAATTAATTCAGAGTTAACCCATCGGAGTTAATGAAGGAACATCAGAGGGTATTAAATGATGTAGCTAACGTTGCCTGAGCACTTTCTGTGCACCTGGCGCTGAGCTGAAGCCTTCCTGGGTGAGCAGCTGTGGCGCAGTGGTTGAGAGCACAGGCCCTGGATCAGCTTGCCTGGTTCACAGGCCCAGTTAGCTGCTGTGTGGTCTTGGGTAAGTTACTTTACCTCTCTGAGCCTTGGTTTCCTCATCTTTACACAAGGTGCCAAATACTTAGAACGTGCTATTATTTTAAATGTTTTATTTAAACACCTCCATTTCCTGAGAGCTACCATTATTCCCATTTTATAGACGATCAAACTGAGGCTCAGAGAGATCCAGCAAGTTGCACAAGGTCACAGTGTTAGTCACCTATCGCCTCCTCACAAGATACCCCAAAAGTCAGCAGCTTGACAAAGAAAAGCTTTATTATCGCGTCATTTCTGTGGGTGGGGAATTCAGGAGCAGCTGAGCTGCGTGGTGGTAGCTGAGTGTCTCTGGAGACTGCAGAGCAGATGTTGGCAGGGGCCACAGAATCCGTTCTCCAGCCCCTCAGCTCACCTGGCTGTTCCCCGGAGACAAGTGGGGGGCTGTGCTCACTGACGGCATTGGGCAGGGTCTGAGCCAGGCCTCTCTTAGCTGCTGGTAGTTTCGTGTCTTGTGGCCACAAACCCCAGTGTTCATGCTGTTCCCTGTGTGCATGTCTGGGTCTAAATTACCCCTTTAATAAGGACACCAGTCATATTGCTTTAGAGACCACTACTCTGCTATGCCCTCATCTTGCTAATTACATGTGCGGCCACCTTATTTCCAAATCAGGTGACCTTTTGAGGTACGGGGACTTAGTACCATGCTATAAAATTGGAGGGAGGGAGATATAATTCAATCCAGAATAAGAGAAAAAATGCCCAAAGTGAACAGAGGTAGTAAGTAGTGGAGTTGGGATTTGAACCCAGGGTGGTCTGACTCCATAGCCCATAATCTGAACCACGGCATGAAGGCAGCAGTGAGCGGAGAACTCAGACCCCAGTCTCAGTGCTGCCTGCTGGCTTCCTGCTGGAAGAGGAGACTGGGAGAGGCAGGTGACTAAGGTCCCAGGAGCTGGGTATTCCCACACACAAAGGAGAGGAGAGGGGCTTCCCCTGGGGACACAGCAATAGGAGGGCGGGAGGTGATGGAGATCGGCAGGTGGCGCTTCCCCTCCCCCCACTTCATGACCCTCTGCCTCTCCCCTGCCTGCTCCCCCACCTGGACAGACAGCAGGAGCCAGCTGTCCTCCACGGGGAGGGGGAGCAGGCTGAAGGAGGCTGCTGAGCTGGGCAGAAAATGGTTCCTTCGAGGGCTTTACAGATCCCTCCTCACGGGAAGACCTTGCCCTCCCTCTGAAGGGTGGGGCAGGCCCGAGCAGGGATATAAATACCTCTCGCCCTTTCCTAATCCAGGAGCCTGTCAGTCATGGAAGGGGACAGGGCAAGACGGCCTGGTGACGGACTGGGAGAGAAGTGGAGGCGTACCCCAAAAGCCAGGGATAGGCCGCCCCGCAGACCCGCCTCCCTGGCCACCCAGCCAAGTGGCAGTGACGATGTCACAAGAAGCTCGGGCATGTGGCTGGCACTGCTCCTCAATGCCCCGGGCAGCCTGAAGAGGCTGGGCATCTAACACGGCCTGGCGATCTGGTTGGCAGAGCACGTTCACCTCCGTTTTAGTGAGCATTTACTTCAACAAGACACTGCCCGACTATCACGTAATCTTCACAGACCCAGAGGCGGTATCGTTGTCTCCCTCTCAGAAGAGGAACCTGAGGCTCAGCGCCAGGCAGCAGAGTCAGGATCCGAACCCAGGCCGACTGGCCTCAAAGCCCATGCGATTTGCCACCAAGAAAGTCCCCTTTCCAAAGGTAGAAATCACCCAGTTCGCCTCACTCACCTCTGTGCCCTTCTCTGAGTCGCTGCTATGTAAAGAGGAGCCTGACATGACCTCCTGGGACAGACAAGATTTGCACTTCAGGAATCTTCTCCGCCCACTGCACCATCCAGCCCCCAGGCCCCATCTCCTCCTGCCCTCACGGCAGCCCTGGTGGCCTCTCCCTCTTGCCTGCTGTTTGTCTGTTCTTTACAGAGCCACAGAGCGACCTTTGAGAAACCGGTTTAGGGCCTTGAATCATGAGGGCCAGCAACTCCACCTCTAGGCATATACTGCACAGAACTGAAAGCAGGGTGCTGAGCGGGTTGTTTGCACACACAGATCCTAAGAGCATTATCTCCAATAGCCCCAAGGCGGAAACAAGCCCGGTGTCCCCTAGGGATGAAGGGCTAAACAAGTGTGGTCTAGCCACACACTGGAATATTAGCCCCAAGGAGGCCTGAAATCAGATGGGACAAGTGCTGCAACATGGGTGAGGCTTGAGGACATGACGCTAAGTGAATAAGCCAGTGACAGAAAGACAGACCGTGTGAGAGTCCGCGGGTGTGAGGTATCAGAGCGGAGCAGTCAGATCACGGGGTGGAAAGGAGATGGTGGGGGCCGGGGGCCGGGGGTTGTTTTCTAATGGACATGGAGTCTCAGCTTTGCAAGACAACATTTCTCAAGATGAACAGTGGTGATGGTTGCATAGCAACCTGAATGAACCTAAACGCCACTGACTTGTACACTTAAAATTCTCAAAATGGTAAGTTTTAATGTATTTTACCACAATTACAAATAATGTTTAAAAACCCTGTAAATCTCTGTCAA